>NW_010103510.1:34660-80445 GCF_000699245.1 Pterocles gutturalis | reverse complement strand
AGAGGATGTAAATTATTTTGCTGTTCTGAATGACATGTGTAAGAGCATCAATCTCCTACTTGCCAGTGATGTCTTTGTAGTCTTTTTTTCATCTCCTGGAGGAATCTCAAAAGTGTCATCAAAATAATAGCAAGAGAAAGTTTTTACTGCATGCTAGTTCTCGCTAGCTCAATGTTTAATATCACTCCATGGTAAGAAGTGATTCCAATTTTAATTAAGGTCCAAATCATCTCCTCTCTACACAAAAATAAAAACAGTAAAGCAGCAGGTGCTGTGGTTGGGGAAGAAGTATTTCATCACTTAAAATAGAGGACAAAAAAACCCTCCAAACAAACCACAAGTGAAAAATAAACTAAGAAAAATTACTTTCACCTCCACCTACTCTGTCAATTTATTCACTAGGACATTATTTACCCCTGTCTAAAAGTCTTATAACCTAAAAAAACCAAAAACAAAACAAACAAAAAAAAAAACCCACCTTAAACCACTCGTCAGTTTTCCAGCCTTGCAGGGTAATTTCAGCTGTTTGATTATGGATTGAACTTATGTTCTTACTTACTGAACTAAAGCAATGGATTAGTCATAGCTGGTGTTGTAAGTTGTTTTTGTTTACAAAGTGGCAGCACTGGGTACATCTAAAGAAAGTCTCCCAAAAGTCACATTTGTACCACCAGCAAATAGTTCAAACCTCAAGCTAGAAATATACATATTAATTCCCTTTCTCTTCTTTTCAAGTAACGTAAAAGAAATCATCTCGGAAGTCAGTCTGCAGCACTGCTGTTAAGAGGGACATAGTTGCACAAAACAGAGCTGGGGCAGAGGCAGGTAGTCTGTTGATTCCCATTGTATTACTCAAGGATAAAGGAGGGCTGTTTTGTATCTGATTTGGAAGGGCATAAGCAGCAAAACACTCACAAAGGATTTAGACATATCACATGTATCCCATTTGTTTCTCTAGCTGGGTGTCTGAAAGCCACTGCTGTCTGGGCTTTGAGAAACCCAGGCAACAGGACTTCCATCCTCTAGTGCTTTTCATCCCACCCAAAAGCAAAGTGACCTGTGACTTTGCTCCACAGCAAGTTTCCATAACTATCTTCATGTGAAGAACTTCTCTTGCTCATCAGTAGTCTAGACACCACAGAGGCGAGAAATTTTATGGCAAGTGAAGGGCAAGCTGTTTGGCAAAAGTGTTGCTTTTCTGGCTAAGCATACTGGAAGCCACGGTGTAATGAACTTGCTTGGTTTACCACAGATCAACCTTAGGAAGAAAGGTCTATATTTAGGGTTTATGAAAAAAATCAGTGGTCCTTCCTTACCTGAACATCCTATTTGCTTTAGACATAAAATCTAATTTCTTAATAAGGGTATGCGTGCATCTTATCAACCTGCAGTTAATGATAAAAGCAAATCTTATAAACAGGCAGACTTTAAATAACACGTTAAAGCTTATCACTGATGATATCTTTAATTATAGTAAAGCAAATTGTAAGACAGTCTAATGGGAAATACAAATTACTTGTTAAAATTATTAACAGAGTTAATGTGCTTACATTTGTTTATGTGTACAGGAATCATTTCAAATATTTGACTGCAATGACAATATGTGTAAAGATCAATTAAAAGTCAGGAAGATGAGATATTGGATTTTTGGACCTTAATAGGATTTCATCTGCACTTGTTATATTATGTTATCCACTTATAATTGAGCTTCCATCATATCATAGAATCTGTCACTTCACCAATTTATATTTCTAACCTCTAATGAAACTTCTGTTTGCTAAGGAGAATTTTTGAAACCCATGATCTTGGTTCAGCTGTCTGGTACAAGTATTAATCTGCCCCAGTCTGAGATTGGGGGTTCAGGCTTATCAACAGGAAAAACAAATGTAGCAGTGGCAATGCCTAGGTAGTCAGCTACTTCACGAGCATTGCTACCCTGACAAGTTGATCTAATAAATAGCTTAGGTGGAATAAAAGGCAGTTTTATGTATAACAAACAAGATAAATTTGTATGATTAAAATTGCCAGCAGTCTGTCTAATATTAGTTTATTAAATTCAGCAGAATGAAAATAACCACCATAAATGCAAATAAAATACATTTTTTTACTAGTTTCTTGATTCAATCCTGCCCCAGCTGAGGCTTGGTCCCTGGAATGGGTCTATGATAATCCATCAGCACCATTTTGGGGGGTCCATTTGGAGTTGCTCAAACTCAGTGGTGGTTTCCAGCAATGTAACATTGATGGGGATCCCCTACAAGCCATGGCCGTAGCCCCACTTCATCCAGCCCTGCCTATCCTTTGCATTGACCGATGAGATGCAGTTGCTCCAGTCGCATGATCTTTCGACACTTTGACTAGGGAAGTGTGAATGCTAGGATGTGTCCTCTGCTACATGAACACAGACTCAAAAATAGTGCAGAGCCAGGGTCTTTCAGTGCTCTCAAGCTGAAGCTGTTGTAAACAGAAGTGATTGCTCTAAACAAATATCCTTGTAATTTAGGTTATCTTTTATTCTAGTTTCCATGCAGTATTCCAAGACAGTAATTTGTGCATGAAGTGGACCTTGGCCAAGGTATTTCTATAGAGAGCTAACATTTTAGCAGTACTTTATTGTAATAGCAATCACAACCTTGAAACCAACATATGTTTCTTTGAAATGATCTGATGTAAAGTAGTCTGTAAAGCCAAGCTTAGATGATAATGAAGGGAAAAACACCAGATACCAAGGCTATACTGATGCTGTGTTTGAAAGCACATATCCATATCAAATTTTCTGGCCAAACAATCTATATATTTTTTAAAAACTTTTTAGAAAACAGAAGAATTTAAGTTCTTCCTGACATCAATCTGACCCTTATTTAAGCTCTCCACTGCTAGAGATTTTCTCAATTGACTACACCTGGGACATTAAGTAATGTGCTACAAAGATATCACATTGCACTCTGTCTTCTCTGTTATTTTGTACAGTTGCTTAAAATAAAGAAATTTTTTCTGGAAGAAAAAAGCATGAAGGGGGAAAAAGGGGGAAGAGAATATGAAAGAATATATGCCAGGTTTTCTGGCGGTGTAAACTGGTATTGCTCCTAGTCTAGCCTCAGGTTTATTTACAGAGGCAAATACTGTTGCTGAGCTGACTCTTAATGACATGAGAAAAAGCTGAATAGAAATAGACTTGCAAAATAAGCCAAACCATATACAATTAAAACTACAACAATTTTCAGGAAAATTAAGTCTCCCACCATGGGTTGTCCACACTGACCAGCGAGCACTCCCTGTGCTGCCCTGGTCACCAGCTGTATTGCTGTTACCCAGCTGAACAATAACCCCATTTTAAACACTAAACATAGAGTAGAAAATGTTTTTGTATGAGTGTAGCCACCCACAGCTGTGAGGAGCAGTTGTGTGCATGCTCATCCCTTAGCAAAGGAGGTCAGGGAGTGCTCTAAAGGCAGCAGGAACATCCAAGACCATCAGGAAGCCTCCCAATGCTCTGATTTAGGCATATGGTCTCTGAAATATTGGGGTCCCCATTCCCAAGTAAGTGTCCTGAGCACCACAGTTCTCTGGAAGGTTAAGGACTCAGCTTCCAGTGATGTTCCCCGCCCAGCCTGGGTGAGCACCCCCCAGCAGACCAGGTCAGGCATTGTCTGCTGCCTCATCCCACAGGGTTCCCTGGCTGGGCGGCTGGGGCAGACCCTTGTCCCAGGGATCGCACTTTTGGCATCATGCTGTCCCCCATGCCACCAGGCTTGGAATGCTCTCTTCTCCACTGCCTTTTTTCAGGCAACCCAGTCTCACCATGCCAACTGCGACAGTTTTAGGTACTGAATTTTCCTCAGGCACCAAAGAGGAGTTCATGTTTCAAGCACAGGGCTCTGATTTTTACTAGGCAGCACAAAACCTCTACTCTGTTCCTTTTGTTGATTTCACCCTAATTGATTTAATTGCTTTGGAAATGGCAAGCTATGTATCCACAGCCTTTTCCACGATAATGTGTTATGTGAAAATCTTCTCGTTATCATTTTTGCACTGAAATTTTCTGATTTGGTGTGTTTTGCTTTTTGGCATTATATTTTCTTCTAATAAGGCATTTTGAATGGCGCTATCTAGGTTTTCAGAAAAATAAAAGAGAAAAAAAGCATCTCCATGCATTGTAGGACTAGGTTCTGGGTGGTGCTCAAATACCCATCTCATGGGGCTCACTGAGGCAATCATTCCTGCACTCCTCTGAATGCTAAAAATGATCATATGGAGGGAGTCAGGATCATGCAGATCTGATATGTTGCAGGTGTAGGCCTAATTTAGAGTTGCCTCTGAGTATACAAAGTATTGAACTTTCAGAGCCAATAGGCTGAAATTCATGGTTTCCCCCTTAAAAGCAAGGAGCTGCTTTCATTATTTTATTTGCTGGCTTGTTACTACGGCAACATTTATATGAATTATTCATTACTTCTTCAACTTTATCTTAACAAAGTCAAAGACTGCATCCTAAATATCAAAGCAGACCAAACTCTTGTTTTTTCTTCTGCTTTTTTCCAGCTAAAATCGTGTTGCTATCCTTCAGCGTTATTGTGCTTGAGAAAAGCATTAGTCTCAATTATTATCGGTCATGGCCTGAAATTATTAAGCATTCAGTTCTTTTCATGATGTTTGCACTTAGAGATTATTTTAGTCTATTCTTTATGTTAATTGATCTTCTTAAGCAGAAAACATTTTTAAAAAATTATATTACATGTGATATTAGCCTTTAAAAACCCTATCATTTCTCTGAGTTATTTTCCCCTTGCTGATGTCCGCTAATTTAATGAGAAAGACTCGCCAGACATGGTCACTGAAAGACTCAAATTTCACTTTGACTATTAAATGTATCTCTGCATATGCAGTGAAACTGCTGAACATGTCAGACAGCGCTGCCTTTGATCACACCAAGTTGGCCAGAAGAGATGCACTACAAAAGCTCCAGGTACCACAGAAAGTGACACAGGCCTGGCTGGCAGCTGAAGGGAAAACAATTTTGCAGAGGAGGAAGCAAATAGTCTGGAACAGGACTTGGCAGCATGGCTCGCATCAAAGGGGCAAAAGGCTTAATGAAAAGCAAGAGAGATTCCCTTTGAGACTATCCATGGGCAACCATGGCAGTGGGACCACAGCACAAATGTAGAAAGAGGGAGGCATCACGCAGTGGTCACAGAAACCAGACATCCTGATCACTCCTTTGGGTTGCGCTTTGACAACATCCTAAATTTTCTGTTGGTTTTCATTTACTGCCTGTTTTCACCAGAAAACTTACAGGATTGCTAGGAGGGACTTTTAAATCCTGCTAAAATATTTCTAAGCCACTCATACCTGCAGTCAGAGGAGAAAGATGAGCTCTTCTGACTGTCTTTTGCAATATATTTTTATTGTTGATGGCATGTGGAGCAATTTCAAAGATTTTTTGAGTGATTTTTAGTGTCTCAAAAATTCTGTTCTAATTTAGTAGATCTTTGAAAAGAAGCAATTCCCTTGATGACTCTTCATCTGCTTCACATTTCATCCCATTTCCTCTGCATATAGCCTGGTATTTATTGACTTAAAATCACAAGAAAAAAATTATTTGCAGAACTTTCCTAGAGTTGCAGATGAGAAAGCCTGTCAATACTTTTCATAATCTAAAAAAAGCCACTTAGGGATAGCTGACATTTTACAAAATCAAAGGATTTGTTCTGCTATATTTTTAAAGATTTGGACAACTCCTGAAAAGACAAATGGGAAAAAGCTCTCCCGATTCTTAGTGAATACAGATTCTTTAAATGACATTCTCATTTAATTTCTTATGTAATATGAACGATCAGCAAACAGAGTTGTCTGATTTTTTTCATATTTATTAATAATGTACAATACTAGCGTAGTACCCTGTGCAAGTTATAAGGTGATTAGTTTTCAGCCATGTCAGCTAGTACTTTGATCCTCCCTGAATTGATATGCTAAGCAAGGAGAAAGTAAATCATTATTTAGGTGGGAAGCCTATATCAATACCACATGTTTCTTACCAAGGCAGGAGAAAAACAACATATAGCCCATCTAGGCTGTTTCTTGTGCTTGAGCCAGCCCAGCCAGAGCTGGCTCAGGTACACTGAGTACTGTCAGCCTGTGCTGCATCAGCATATAGAAGAAATATTGCCCTGCTGCAGGAAACAGTGATGGGCATTTGATAAGTCCAGGCTGAGTCAAGTCCAAATGGCAGCAGAGATTGTGCTGCTGGAAATGCCCTGGTTTAACTGGGCCATGAGGCTGAGGATCTCACCACCTTTGTGCACTGCAGACAGCCTTTTACTATTAATCCTGATAGCTTTGCCAAGTCTCGATTTGTGACCAGTGCGCTACTTGCAGCTCCCCCTGTTGCCAAACCCCCAACTTCTTAAAATTAATGTGCATGACTGCATGCCATTAAATAGTTGCAAGATTTCACCCTCGAAAGGTCATGTTTTATCCATAGACAGGGCACTTCTGTTGACAGCTTGAGTTAGGCAATGTGTGAATGCACATCTGGATGTGCATATGTCTATGATGAAGTGCTGTGAACAAGATACAACCGTAATGTTGGGCAGATGTTCAAAAAACTAGTCTCTCCCCATTAGGTTAAAGCTCCGCTGTCCTTTAATGTAGCGTTATGAAAGTGTGGCACAGATAACTAGATTAAGAATCAGAATTCGAAGCTAACTACTATAATTCAATAGTTATTTGAATTATAATACTGTGAAGATACATACCATGTCTTGTGACAAAAAAGAACAAGGCTTTAATCGTTTCTATTTAACAACTGCCACACAGCCTACAATTTAACTCTTCTCATTATGGTTTTTATTTCAATGCACTGTGCAATATTTTGCTGTGAGAGGTCTCTAGATCTGCGTGTAGGAAATAAGGTGATGGCTTTACAAATATCTCATTCTGTCTGCATTCTGCAAATCATTATGCAGGCAGAGAAGGAGGGAGCAGACAAGTTGCATGGGAAACGACCGTAGAGCATAATCTTTTAAAACACCTTGTCACAGAAGCACAGTTAGGACCATACTGACCACAAAACTCACTACCTTGTAGAAATGATGCAGGATATGCTAAGGCATTGCAAAAATGGAAAATTAAACTTTCCAGTATTAGACAAATGGTTTTATTATTCTTTAATGCTTTGTGAAAAAAAAATAGACTTTTTTGTTGGGGTGGGAAAGGAAAGAAGTAGAAACTACATCGCATTGTCATTATCAGATGTGACCATTGTGCTTATTTCTCTTATTTTATGTTACAGTTTAAATCTGCTGGTAATTTCTCTGCTCAGAGGGCAGACCCAAAATTAATCTGATCTTTCCTGACACCAAGTGTGAAAGCCCTCGATATATTTCTTTGCTCTGTTGGGTGCCTATAGTGAATAGCATTTTATTTCTGAAAGTTGTCTGTGTTATACACAAGACTCCAATCTGGTGGAGTTTTCTTACTCAGAAAGCCATATAGGTATGGACTTTAATCAATAGGATTTAAAGTGGGATTTGAAATAAGTCTTTAATAGTGTAGTCCTAGAGAGCAATGTAAATGGACTTACGTATATACTTAAATGTATTCCTGAGCTAAATCCATAATTCACATGAGAAATCTCTGAGAAGACTGGTAAGATTTCAGTTGCAGTTATGTCCTTTGTAAAATGGGAGTAATTGTACTGATTGCATGAGCCTTTCAGGAAATCCATGATATAATGCTGAAAACAGCTTGCACGCAGCAGCCTCCCGAGGGACATGATTCCCTTTGCTGTCAGAGTGAAAGACATGCTCCCAAGGTTCCAACAACATTGCAGGTTGCACATGGGGATATGAATATGTGTGATGTAGCAGTGGGACACAGAGCAAGGGAGCTTGGCTTTGGGAAGGATCAGGAGGAAGGGGTATGAAATTTTGCCAGCAGTGGTCCCACAGCTGCCCTCCCTGACCTTTTTGGCCACACCTGCTTTCCAAGCCTCCTTATCAGAAGCTGCTCCCACAGAAGGTAGGGAGGATGATCGGCTTTGCCTTTTGCTTTCCCTTTCCATGCCTTGCTGATGAGGTTTGGCTTATTCACTGAGAAGTGCTGGTTGAGGAAGTGGGAAAGTAATGGAGGTATAACTACAAATTTCCCACTCAGCGGGAACTCAGTGTGTTACTTCCTCAAAAGAACCTGTTGGATCCAACTCATCTGCAGCAGCTGGAGAAGGAAGTCTCTGCTGGAGGGATTCAGTCTCCTGGTTCCTGGAAGCCGAATACACCAGCAGGAGCAGGCAGGGACAGAGGGGAGGTTGAAATGAGCTGTTGTATCAGCAGCTGTCAAATGGGGTACTGCTTGCTGGGCAGCCACATAATCTGTGAAGAAATCCACAAATTTAAAGTTTTGCCAGAAGATCTTGGTAACATCTGAATTTAATTTGAAGGTGAAACCTTGAGTCTGAATTCTTTTATTGTTGTTTAGGAGTTGATTAGTTTTACAAACACTGTATTTTTTACTGAAGAGGGAACATCTAGGTACAAGCACAATATTTGAGGGACCTAAATGGGAGGCCTGTGGGACAGGCTAGTAATAGTATTGTCCTTCAGTACACGAATATAGAGACAGGAAAAAAAATATGCCTTTTCCAAACAATTTCCACATCATTTCCCATTCCACCGTGACCATGCTGATCCCATCGCTTATTCTTCAGTATCATAAACAAGTCATAATATATTAGTGAAAGCAGTTGCAAAGAATTCATATAGCTGACAAGAATCCTGAGAAATAGGTTATACAGCATTGATCTCCCAGGAGGCCTTAAATAAAAATCTAAAATGTATGGGACAGTGATCACTGGGTTTGTTACTGCTGTTTCAGCTTGATATTTTGCAGTTTATGGTTTCTTGATAAATTGGAATCCACTCAGCTGGCTCCTATTATGTGGGACTACGGAACTGCCTATGTTACACTGAAGGATTAAAGTGAGATGCAAATGACTTGGAGGTGTCTAATGACTTTGCTTAGCAAATTAATGTAGATCTGAAATAATCTCTGCCCCATTAGAAGGAATAAGATGCTACAAAACATCAACATGCAGACAACGCATTTGTTCAGGGTGCCTCTCCACTCCTAGAGGACATTCCAGCCCCTATTTTCAGGATTTCCCACTTGACTGTTCCAAACTACTGCCTTAGGCTAAAACTTGTATTTGTAAAACAAGGTTTCAGGTTGGTGATATATTATTTTACAGTCACATTTTTAACATTGCAGAAGGGAGTGGGGGTTGAAAATCAAGTTGTCATTCAATTTGTAATGCTCTGGGAGTATAGAAAAGAATATTTGCAGTTTCAAATGTACTTTTCCCTCCTAATTAGTTTCTGGATATTCGTAACAATCTGATTTTTCTGTTAAAGAATTACACTGGTATGCGTGGACGCACCATGAAATGTTTTCATAATATTTTGGAAGGTTATGCTTTTCAAAGAAGCATCTTTGAGACTCCTAGGATTGAACAGGGATTGGTGCCTTGGGAAAACTTTGCTAAAAACACAAGAATTGACAGAGTTGTTTTGTTTGAAAATCAATCTGATAGATGTGAATGATAATTTTCTTTCAATGTGAAATATTTATGGATTTAGTGTGTTCAGTATGGAAGTTTTGCAGAAAGTCACTGATGATGTACTACCATCAGGGGTTTGCAGAGTTCCTCTCTGCAGAAAGGACTCATTCTCTGATGCATGCTATGTCAGGAACCCTAACACTCAGCACTGCAGGACTGACTTTTAGCTGTCTCTTTCTGATCACTTTTGGGACATCCTGCTGCTGTAGCAACTGTCTCTCACTGCTATTTGATTTTGTCCTCCTTTCCTCAGCCACTGCACTGAACACCCATTTGGTTGCTTTCCCATAGAAGTCACGTGGACAAAACCCACCCAGCAGCTGGCAAACTGTTGGCCACCATTTGCAGCAGGGCAATATTTTGCATAGATTATTCTGCTTGGTTGTTTTTAGTTTAAATAATTTCAGCAACCTGTTTTACAACCTGGCTGCACAAGATAGAGGCCAGAACAGTCCTGGAGCAGGGCTGGAGGGCTGACTGTCCTCCAGCAGAGCAGAAGGAGGGCATCAGGATGTCTGCTGCCTTCAGACTATGGTACTTGACTGGAACTAAGTTGAAGCACCTTCACTTCCCCAAACCCTGTACTGAAGACGTCAGATCTTCAGCACCATCCATTTTATTCTATGGGTCTGGTCCTCCTACAACTTTGTAATTACAGGCACAGGCAACAGCACATTTTGGCAACTAGTATTGAGAAAAAGGGTGAAAATGCTGAAAAATTGTAGTCTTTTCAAAGCAAGTGCTGTGCCATTCAGTTGAAGTATCTAGCTGGTCTTGCCATGATGCTACTGTGGAATTAGAATATTGCTAGTGACAGCACTCTACCCATGAAGTTCTAATAGATTAAAAGCAACATCTTTGGTGAGCGTTTTGCTCATTTAGTTATGTCATTACTAGAAACTTCTCTTCCCTGCTTTTGTAATGATTCTTCTGCTTTCCTGCAGTCTCTTTATGTGGCAGTGCATTCTTGGCTAGCACCACTCAGAGACACGATGCAGGACTTGGGACAGATGTAAAAGACACGCCACTGGCAGGACTCTCACATGAAGTGGAAGTTGGGGTCAAGGCCGTTTCCCTTCTTCCTGTTTCATCCTCTCCCCGGTGTGAAGGAGGTCACTCCCCCTTCATCTTCTCCATACAATTCATGTCTCTGTAGGCTTTAATCTTACCACCCCTCAGCCGACTCCCTTCCAGGATGAGGAATTCTCAGCTATTCTTCTCTTCTTGAAAGGATGCCACAGCCTGGCTCTCTGTTTTCTTCCTCCTCCTCATGTTAGCCAGTTCTCTCCCATCGCTTCTGAGGTGACTAAAATTGCACACAGTCATAAAAATGTGTGCGCACGCTGAATTCATAAGTGGCATAAGGTCTTTTCTGTTTTGCTCTGATAACTTTTCCAATAACTCTGAATACCTGATTTGCCTTTTTTACCCATAGTTGAGCTGAGGTGCCTACAAATCCAGTTTCTCTTTCTGAGTAATAATTGCTAAGTTAGAGCTCATCCCTGTGCATGTATAGTTTGGGTTATTTTCCACACGCATACTCTGCTTCATATTTATTACCACAGAATGTAATTTGCCATTTTATCACTCAGCCACATAATATTAGTAGATCCTTCTGTAATTATTCACAATCATTTATAGCTCAGTTCTGAATATGCTGAAGAGCACAGATGTAACTGGGACCTTGTGATGGCATAACTGCATTGTGAAAACTGGGCATCTGTACTTACCTTGTAGTACTTTGTTTCCTAACTTTACCTTTTAATCTCAGATAATCAATTGCAGAAATTTAAAGCAATTTCATATCAAAATAATTGTAGCTCCTTGCCTCCAGTTTGGAAGGCTGAGTCTGGGACTTCTGCTTGGAAATGTTCTTCTAAATTCCTTTCTAGGTTTTCTGGTATTTGTTTGAAGTTCTGATACTAGTTTGGGATTTCTTAATGATTTCTGCAAAGCTGCATTTTAATAAAGAAACAAAAGAAATTATTTTTGCACTTTTGCGATGCAATGTATGGGTATAGTTTTTATTTGGCTTCTAATATTATTATCATTATTATAAGTAGTTCCATGACTTGCAGAAATCACACAGCATCTTTTCTGCAGATTCTCCTAGATCTAATAAGGATTGCCCTTATTAAGGGCAATCCTTATTAGATCTAGGAGAATCTGCAGAATAGAATCTAGAATCTCCTAGATCTAATAAGGATTATTGTAGTCTCCTACAATGTTTGTTTGCAAACATTGTAGGAGACTAAAAATCTCCATTGTCTTTTTGTCTTTGGTTGAAGCTGGATTCAAAAGTTGTGTGGGAAAGACAGACACAGACGTGCATGCGGTGTGACAGCATGAGCCCCTTCCTTAGGCAGCTGGGCTAAAAGCAAAGTAGGGAGGATGTACTCTGAATTCTCCTGTAGTCTTGTATGCTCACTCTATTGCCGTGCATCTGGCTCTTTGTAGTCTTTGTCAGAAATCTGACATCTCCGGGTATGCATAATGCATACTTCAAGAAAAGACAAAAACCACATTGCTATATATACAGGCATACAATAACAGTGATACATTAATTGTTTTGTGAGCTTCCAAAAGTATTTTTACAGTGTCAACTAATGTTGAATGGAATAATGTGAGTTTAAGCAAAAGCAGTTTCCATGGTTACACTGGAGGTATTCTAAATATAGCAGATGATGTAATCAGTTACAGGGACTAGATACAAGATTGCTGTGTATTTCAGTTAGAAGTTTCTTCTCTGGAGATACCTGTGAGAAGGTGTCTATATCACTTGAGGATACTATTTTTCAAATAATTTCTATTGTCTCATGATTTTCTGCTCCTCAGAGCCTTTCCATTTTTCCATTTACAGGCTGATAGCTTCTTTATAGTTATTATAAATCATATACATCAGATCACTTTAATGCTTTTACAGAATTCTTAACACCAGATGTAACATCCCGGAAAACACTTTCCACATCTGTCCAGAGGAAGATTGTAGTTTTTGTAATCTCTTCTTCTCCATATATTAAAACCCTGTTATCAGCATCTGTCATATCAGTCTATCCATCTTATCTGAGTATATGTCCATCTATCTTTGTTCCCATTGCTGTCATGTCTCCAGTGCCCTCTGATCTGATTCTACCCAGAGAGAAAAGAATGGCTTAATGATCCAAACACATCCCCTTTTCCAAGATGTGTAATAAAATGTTCCCCTTCCTCACCCCCAGCTGAGCAATTATTTCCCAATGGAACAAATTTCCCTCCATGAAATTTGGACTAACTACTTAGCATGCAATACACAAGAATGAGTAAATAAGTAGGATGAAGATTTGTTGTCACTGGGGTGAAGGAGGGGGCAGGAGAAAATATTCAGGGAATTTATTCGCAGTTGTTTGTCCAGCTCTCCTTTGTGTTGCCTTTCTGGTCCTACTGAGTCCTGTTGAAATTCTGATTTCTCTCCAAGAGCGTAGTTCATAGTAAGCGCCAGGGGAAAGTAAGTCACTTGCTACAGACAGAGAAGTTTTCTTCCACAGCATGCTATTTTAGTATATCTAGCTTCAGTCATTCCTGTTTTAATCAAGAATTCCTTTCTATTCCCGCTGTTTCTTTTACTGTTCAACTCCATTTCAACCTTAATTCATTTTAAAAATGACACACTGCATTTCAGGAGTGATAAAAAAAATACAGTAGGTTAGATAAACTGGAAAAAATGTCCTTCTTAGAAAGCACTGCTCTAGTCCAAGTCAGGGTTTCTTTGTTTATTAATAGCAACTGGTCAACAATTACTTTTCTTCTCACAGCAGAGTGTTGTGAACGTGCCATGTTTCCAGTATCAGCAGAAACAGCACTCCTGTTTTCCACAGACAAAGAGTGCCAGCATATGTAAGATGCTGCAGTAACAGCTAGAGGCTAAAAATCATGCATCCTATTGCATTTTCACCCCTTCCAATAAACCTGTTATTAATCTTAATTCCAAAACATTTTTTCTCTGGTGTGGATAGCCTGAAGACGATGATGTTGACAGTGACGAAAGACTGCAATAAAGGGCAGCTGAAACTTTTTGGGGAGAGGTTTCTACTTTCACAAGGCAACAGGCAGTGGCACCATTCCATGAACAGAAATGGATTTTATTTTCAAAATATGAAAGCTCATAGAATTACAGAAATTATGTAAGAAAAAGATACATTGGGTCATCTTTTCCATACTGGAGGCTGTGACAGCTTTGTCCCTGCCTTATAAGGTAATTTCTAAGTCTAGGTTTAAGGTCTCAAGAGACAGGGCTTAATGGCTTACTGTGAAAACTGTTCTCCTAAATAGCAAATTTCATTATCAAAGCTTGGTTTCATATTTAGCTGTGAATTTATAATTTCTGAAAAGATGATCCTACTATTGCTCCTGCTTTTACCTGTGATACCACTTTAATCAACTTTCCCTCCATAGTGTTCAGGTGTTTCTAGTACTTCTGGATGGTGCATGTATCCTCACACTCATACCTGGTGCTCAGCCAATCTAGTCATATCTAGATTTCTCACCTTTCCAAACAAATCAGGCCCTGTGATTGTCAATTGACCTTTCCTGTCAAATGCCTCATCTTCCAGATAGATTATTGATGAAGCTGAGTAAGATTTTACCTGAGAGTAAAACTGTTTCTGCAGTAGAGTTAACCATGTTGAAGGCTGTTGCAGCCCCATGCCATATTCCTGACTGGAAGTTGATAGCAGTAGATTTGAGGGGAATGAAATGTAAAAAGTGTCTGAATATGGTAAATATAAATTAAACAGACTCAGTGGGTGAAACCCTAATGCCACTGAATTCAAAGACAAGCTGCAACTGGCCATGATGTCTCTTTGCACTTGTAATCAAAGCAGGCCTGCCCCTCAGGACTTTTTTCAACAAGGTTGTCTGACTAAGTCCAAATTAGGGTTATTAGGTGAGGACCTGTCTGCCACTGATCACTTTCAAAAACAATAATCCCTTTTTCTTTTACTCATTCTTTTGAAGACCTCCTGATTCTTCCTCTCCAAAGGTGTCAAAATGCCTGATTTGCCGTTTGGCACCCTGGAGGGAGGGGAGGGTGAACAGGGTGGATGCAGAACTGTCAAAGGCTGTGTTCTCCAATGGAAGAGAGACTTCCTCCAACAGCTACTGATCTGCCCTAGAAAACTCCCAATGCAAACCACTGAGTCTCCATCCCTTTCCCTCCTCCATGAGATCTTTCTGGTCCCCCCTGTAGCTGTGCCAGTTCAGGGGATTATGCAGTTAAACTCCAAAAGGACAGACAGAATACCTATAATTCTTATGTTTTGCTGTGGGATTTTTTTTCAGTTGTGCCTACCAGGCAAAATTAACAACTCTAGTGTAGGTTAACTCACTTGGTTCTCTTACAGTGTATGTATTTGATTCAAAACCAGTGGGACTCATTTATTGGCTTGTAACCTAGCAGTGATTTCTCTAAAACTTATCTATGGCTCCCACATGTGGAGTGTTGCCACTTATTATAGCAGAAACATGCACCCTCCTGTGTGTCAGTTGGGTGAATTCTGCTCTCATTCTGGAGTCTGTGCAGAGAAGGTAATCAGAGTCACTGTACAAATATATACTAGAACATGCCCTGGGAACCCTCTAAATGGACTTGCCATATAAGAATTAGATGGGGATGAAACTGAGCATCTGGCCCTTTCTGCCCAGCCAGCACATTTGTACAACAGCCAGCAAGGAGTTTGGGAACATGTTATCAGCCTTGGAAGGGAGCTGAGAAACAGAGCCATTCTTCCCCTCCGGTCTTTCAATGTTTCAGAGGCTCAGGACAAGAGGAGAGATACATGATTTAGGCAGCAAGTTTACCTTTCCTCATCATCATTAAGTAATTCAGGAATAGCTCTACAGTATAGGTCAGCCATCCTTCATTAATTTCAGACAATTTGAAGGCTGCTGCATCCACCCTTCAGGCATCATGCCAACCTGTTGTCAGTATCCCATTTTCCTCTCTTCACTTATGACCTATCAGGCTAGAGAAAGGTGGTTTTCTTCTTGCTTTGAAAGCAGAGCAAAAGAGTTTGTCACGGGGCAGAAGCCTACCTGTGGTGAGACAGAGAAAAAAGGACGGAAGGGAAATGCATGTTACACTCAGGAGAAATTCATTAAGTAACAATGAACAGGAGTTTGCAGATGAGACAAGGGCAATGCAAGGCCATGGCAATCAGAGGCAAGGAGAAGTTTCCTGAACCTGTCCTCCTGCTATGCACAGCAATACGTAGGGGTCTCATCAAGCAATGGAATATTTCTTTGCTCAGTGTGTTCCCCAGCCCCCAGCTACACAGGGTCTCCATCAGCAAAATGTCAACACAGAGCTCAACTACCTACAGGCAAATGGTGATGGCATCAACCTAAAACTAGTTTCCTGGTACCACATGTAAGGTAAGCATTGGGAGGCTCCAGAGGGCAATAGTGAACCTCTCTACGAAGATGGGTGTACTAAAGCCTTCCAAACTGCTCTGAAAACTGCATCCTTTAAAATTCCAGAGCCAGGCAGGCTGCTACAGGTCCATAGGACTACACACTCATCCCCCTGGCACAAAACATCCTCCCAGTATGGAAAGAATGAACTAGGCTGCTGCCTATGGGCAAGAGCTGTGAGAAATATACCTTGGAAGCATGCTTTCCATTTCCTGCAGATCAGGGACTGAATGCATGTGAAAGCAGTGGTGTGTGTGAAGACAGGACTGCTGAGAGGCCTCAGCTTGTCTTTGAACTTATGCAACCTGTCTATTTGCAGTCCTGCCCTAGCCCTGACCATGGCACTCCTGGATGCATGTGAATTTCAAGTTCTGGAATATTACAACCATCTCCTACAAGTCTCTGTCAAACATTTCCTACAGCTACTTTACATAAACCCAACCTCTGGCTCTCATAAAAGTAGCCTGTACTTGCATCCTCACTCTCCTTCTCTTACTTCCCCATCTGCTGTGAAACCCAAGAGGATAAGACTTGCGCTGGGGGCCATTTTTCTATTGGCAGCAAAGCCTGTCCCAAGCTGGTGTAGTTATGGTTTCGGCACAACTTATAAAATACCAGGTGTGGTGTTGATAGTCAAGATGGGGGCCAGACATACAGAAGTGGAGATAGATCATGAGAGGCATGGATTAGGTTCAACCTCCTTGTTTTTGCAGATATACAGGGTGTGAGCTCAAAGGAGGTGTAATGTTTTTACATAGTTGCATGTCCACCTGCATCTGGCAGGCAAGTGATGAGACTGAGAGCAACCTTCCCATGTGTTGCTGGAAGGTGAGTACCCCAAACCACTGCTCTTCTGGCAGCAAGGGCGACTGGAGTACAGACAGCAGCTATCCCAGTTATCTTCTGGACCAGGGCTCTGGAGAAAAGGGTTCCAGAAAGCTGGAAGGGACCTTCTTTAAAAGGAAAATAATGGAAAAGGCACTTCATGGAAAAAAAGTCTTTTCCAGATGAAGAGAATGAAGTAGAAAATTACAAGTAGTTCTACCGGTTTTACCCATCAGCTCTCTTCTACCGTTTCATCTGTGGGTTGTTTTTCTTTTCTATATGCACTTTGCTATTTCTGACTAGTTAAAGCCTATCTCTTTGTTCTGCTGTGCATCAGGGATGCATGGCAAGTTGATTATCCTCGCGAAGCAGCTACCATAACATTGAGATTCAGGCATTTTCTTTATCATTAGCCTAACAAAGCATATAGAGTTGTAGCTAACTGGAAAGATACAGTACATTATTATTGTTATTATTTCTATTTTTGAAAACCACAACATCGTGGTGTGGGGAGGGGGTGGTCTGCATGACTGCATACACAGACAGTCATTTAATCTGAAATGGAGAACAAAATGTAATTGGTAGGCTTATACTCATTAGTATGCTGCAGTCTCGATCTATGATTCCTATTAGAAAAAATATTAAAGGGCCACTGTTCAGGGAATTGAAGGTGGCACAAACAATTTAGTGGGGTTTTTCGTCAATATCTTGCAGAGGGGTTGCACCTTTTTACATTTAAGACTAGAATGCAATATTTAAGGAGAATGTACTCCATCAGCTATACTTGCAACATAACACATCATCCTTTGAAATATAAATCTTTTGAAAACAGAATAATTTCTTTGATAGTCTTCAGTCTGTATCCTTGGGCTGGAATAGTTATTTGGGCTTTTGTTTTTATGTGGCTTATGTGCACCAAAGTAAAACACAAACAAAATAAAAAGCCAAAGGAAAAATGCCATTCATGTTCTTACGATCAGACAGAAAGAAAAAACATTAAAAAATCAGGATGTGTATGTTTCTTTTACATACTTTTAAAAAGAAGATAGGGTGAATTGCAATATTTTCATTAAAACAGTGGTGCAAATAAAACTTCAAGGCTTCAGACAAAATTAAACTATTTTCTTTGTAAAAATATTAAGTATTTAAAATAATTGAAATATTTATATATTCTTTATAATCAGTAGTTCCATCTTTAATTGTAACTGAGTTAAGTTAGATTTGTTGTCAGACTTAATGGTAAGCCTCTTAACACAAGGTATTTTCTCAGCATTCTAGAAATGATCATAAACTCCCTGCTCATGTGAGAAAAATAAGTCTATACAAAACTTTATGTATATGACAGTAGTGGAGTTACATGGTACTTAAACACTTCATTAAATGGTATTATAAGGTGGGTCTGTTTTAATACACTAAGGTATGACTTAAAAGAACACAAATGAAAAAAATCTGTATTAAGTCACCAAAGGTAGAATGTACCCATGCCAAAAGTCACAGTTCAGAAGCTCTAAAAGGATGGTATAGTTTCTTCATTATTAATTATTTAGGTGTTTTAATGATAGGTTTTATTTGGAAGAAACCTCTTCCAGTTTTCCAAAACTATCACATATGCAATTGCTAAAATATGTTTCAGAAACCCTCACACCAGCAAAGACTAAAGAGTCACCCTAATTCCTTTCTAATACAGAGATGCCAGCAGAGACATTTTAATGTATTACATGTAATCACAATACTGCAATCCATTCAACTGGAAATTCATTAATCATAATTCATGCTGCAAGAAGGCATACTAAAATATAGTGACAGTGGGCAAGCAGATCTCTGTTCACAGCAGTGTTATTTAAACAACTGTGTACACTTGTAGTTATGCAATTAACCTGTAGTAATAATCTTTGTTACTACTACTATACATACATCATCTGGAAGATGGCCTATGCTGACAGTATAAATATCACTGAACTAATGGTTTTGCCTTGGTTGGTACACTATATCTCCCCTGTAAATTGAACAGACAACTTTTGGGGACCCCTGAATTGTTCATGTTTATGCAGAGTTTTGGTCCCACTTATTTCACACTCTGACCCTCAGCCTGAAACAGAAGTGCTTATAGCTCATGGGTCAGAGATTCATACATGTTAGAAAGAAGGATAATTTTGCTTCTTTTGGTTTCTGTTTATACTTTTCTTTTTTAGGGTGTTTTTCATTTAGTACGGATGAGGCTTCTATCTGCTTGTTTGGCTAGGATGAAAATGACAAATCTGAAAAATGTGAATAGTATTGTCATGTCATTAGGAACATTATGAATTATTTGTATAGCATGCACAGGGTGCTAGACATTTTACATGCACATAACCAGACACCTCCCAATTCCTAAAGTCAGGAAATATTATTGAGGAGTTAGAGGAGGCTGGAACAGGATACAGCATACAAACCCATGACTGAAATATTTGTTGTAAATTCTGTAGTCTTTTTCCTTTTGCCTTTTTCAGGATTCTCTCTCATTTCCCCATCTCAGCTAATTTCACAGCCAGCTGTGTCCATAACTGCCCCCGTACTGGGTGAAAGCGGCCAGCAGATACCATATCAGTGCACTGCTGGTCTCAGCTCTTTTGAGTGCTTTTGAGGCACTGAGGTTGTTCTGGGGTGTCCTGTGGGATGATAAGTTTTTAACAGATGTCATCTTTTTGCTTGGGAGATGCTGAGCTAGTTCAAATTGTTGGGTTGGAGGCAGGAGCTAAGACTGTGCCTGGGGGATCCACAATGTCCACCACTCATTTTCAGCACTGGATCTCACAGCAGAGTCTAAGAGGTACATCTTTATGGAGGGTCTACCACAGCACCCAGCTCACACAAGTCCTAGCACGGGCCTTCCTCTACACGTCAACTATGCCAGCATGAGCTGAGGCTGAAGTCCACCACAAGCAGGTCCTGGGAGCAGAGGAGATGAAGCAGTGCCACTGACTTGCAAAAAGGGTGAGTTGACACTCAGCTCCAGAGCCCTGAGGACCTGAGGTGTTCAGGTAGCTCCCAGCGCTTAGGTGGGAGCTGGTTACTCTGAGCCAAGAGAAGAAGAACAAAAACCTTGTCCTGTTGGTAGGGTGAAAAATTAGGCTTGTGCCTCTCCTAGAAACTGTATGGTAGTAGGGTGGTTGACATTTAGTTTATTTGCTGAGACAATCTTTCTGCTGCAGCTGGTCAATGGGGCACATTTCAAGTGCTGCCTGTAGACCTGGCGGTGATTTGTAATAGGTGACTTCTGTAAAAAATTACAGAAAACTCATTCGTTGACAGCTATGGGAACAGAGGTTTTCAACAGAATAGCAGTTCTACAATATAGTGCTTATCAATTGATTCCTCCATGATTATTATTTACAGTCAAGGAAATCAGCATTCAGCATCCAGCTGATCGTGGGAGGTGTCGTGTGATATTGGTGTGAGGAGGGGAGAACTTGACATTTCAGGAGCATCAGGCTGCTCCAGTCTTGACCAGGAGGCAGCATGGTAAGCCTGAGTTTTTTGCACCAGTCCACTACAAAAAGCCCTCCATAAGACGTAAGTACCAAAACTCTGCATATTAGATGAAGGTCTGACAAGTTCTGGTAATTTCTGTGTGGGCACAGGCATGGAGGTGACCCAGGTTCAGCACTTACAGCAGAGACCCAGCCATTCCAGTATTTTCTCTGTAAAAGCTTTCAGAAAATTACACACCCAGGGGTACAACTGCCAGGGCTCTGTGGGGGCCAGGCACTCCTCATGGGAGAGCCAGGGCCCGTCCCACAGCCCCAGCCAGGAGCAGGGCAGCCAGCAGGCACCAGGGGAGCCCCAGCCCTGGCCATCAGGCACCACCCTGGTGACAGGTCCGAGGCCAGGCCAGGACATCAGCCTATGGGTCGGGGTCAGAATCTGGGTCAGACACAGCCCAAGGATGGCTGCACAGGGCCTGGGGAAGAGCCAAGGCAAGGCTGAGGCATGGGCCTGCAGGTGGGCCCGGCTCAGGAGTCCCATGGCCAGGCAAGGCAGGGCTGCAGGGAGCTGGAGACCAGCCCTGCTGTGGCCTCGCTGGGGCAGGGACTGATGGCCCCAGGGAGATGACATGGCATCTTAGGACTGGGTAGTGTGGGGGGAGTCCTGGGGGTCCAGACAGGGACAGTTGGTGCTGGAGGTGCCCTCAGGGCCCTGGCAATAGTCACTCACAGCTCTCTGTGTGTATATTCAGACAAACGCAGGTGTGTGTGTATGAACACCCAGTCTCTGGTTACAAACCAGGTCTCAGAAGTATGACTGTGAGCACTTAGAAGTAATGATACGGTGGGAAAATCACTGTATGCTGCTATTTAGTGCTGTCTCTCCTCCCTGCAAAGCACCTATTTTGACTGTTAGAGTAAAATGTGTGCTTATGTTTGAAGGAAGAGACACCTTGAGTGTATGTGTGCTGTTTAGATAGCTTATACATAAAAGCTTGTGATTCAAGGAGCTAACTGTCTAGCTGAGATAGGCAGTACCAGAAGAAGCAGCATTAAACTAAGAGATGAGATAGCATGCAATAATGCAAAAGGAGACAAGCAAAATCCTCTTGGCAAGTGTATGCTCTAGGTGCAGATGTGGTGGCGTTAAGCTTACACTTCTCTCAGGTTTCCTTATGCACAGGCTGATAGATTAGTCTGGCACTGCAGTGATAGCAGAGGTTGTCCAGGGAATGGAGCACTGTGCTGGCTGAGAGGACTTGAACTGTAACCGCAAGACTACTGTGCCCACTGGAAGAGAGAAGATATTCAAATCACAAAAAGTGCTGTTAGCAGAAGGAGAAGATATTCAAATCACAAAAAGTGCTGTTAGCAGAAGTCCAGGCATCTGAAATAGGAAGGGGAATAAGAACCAATGGTTGATAAAATCTTGTGACTGTGAAGTTGCAGAGAAAGAGACAAGGGCTATGGGCACAGAGTAAAAATAGAAAGAGTCCAGAAGAGGAGGCTGAGACATGTGACACAGAGAGATCTCTCAGGGACTGAAGTAGAAGACTGCAGGTCCTTGGATGTCTGGCTTACAGATAGGAGAGAGTCACTTGCAAACAGCAGATTTCATGGTTGGTTGTCAAAATGGGTATCAGTTTTGCTAAGGAAGGAAAATAGGGGTCGGTGAGAAAAAGGAAAGCTGCATCAGACATTGTTATGAGGATGACCTGGTAGCTAAGTACCTGAGGTGGGATACAATGGAGGAAGAGAGAGGAAAATATACAAGGGGTACAGTCTCCCTTGGAGCAATGAGAACCAGCCTGGTGGAGCCTGCAGCTAAAACCAGAGCAGAGCACAGTAGGTCAGACAGGCTGGGAAAACTGGCGAAAGAACATCACTATATTTAAAATTAAAAGAAAAAAAAAAGCTGTAACTGTGCTTTTGACAGTTGATTTAACTGCTCACTTTTAATTACATTTTGTCATTTGAAGTGAAATGTATTCCCTTGAAATATTTTATCCGCATAGCTCCTAGTCTTTCTTTCAATTACATCGCACCCATCCTCTTAAAGACTAACAAGCTTTAATGAACTCTATTGTTGCTAATTCATCTCCCTCTTATTTTGACAGTGTGACTTTTGTTTACAATTAGTACAGCTAACGTTATGCAGGGTCATGTGGGTTGAAAGAAAAGGATTTCTGTTCAACATGGTAAGAAAACAAATGAGTCCTTTTCTCTGGAGTGCTTGTTAGTTTTGTTTTGTTTTGGTTTTAATGAAGAAAAATCTCCCGGAAATAGATCTTCTGGTGGGACTTAATCAAACTTGAGCACTGGATTGCAAAAGACACCTTTGAAAACTCCCTTTCACTGCAACCTACCTCTGGAAGTACCTAAGCTTTATAGGTACTGCAGATTTTTGCCTAGTTTCTTAGGGAAGTAAGACTGATGTGATCATCCAGTATACTTTTGTTTTACCTACAAACCTTCAAGTTTTGTTTTACCTACTACTCTTCAAGTACATTTTGAACTCACCATTTAGTTTCAACCAGATTTAAAAGTGGAATGACAGTCTTAAATATATTAAATTCCACATGTTTGATGAAAATAAACAGCTGTGTAGAGTAAATCTCTAATTAGGGTGCCCACTATGAAAAAGCCTGCAGCATGAGCTTAATCCTTATTAGACACTGAAGACTCTATGAGAGAGAGAAGCAGGGAACAACAAAACCCAGGTGTGGTCTCAGAAATCTCCAGTCAGAACTCATATTCTGTCAGACAGCAGATAATCCAAGAAAGAAATCAGCTTTTGGATGCATTGCTTGCAGAATTTATCCTTTTACTCAATTATTACTTCAGTTAATTATTTTATTAATTTGACTCTGAAAATGCCTAAAGACTCTGATCCCTATCAACTTCCCCAGTTTTGAAAGAACTGAGAAGCCCATCCCCAACCTGAAATCAAACCCAGATGAGACTTTCCCTCTGAAAAGTCATCTGCAGGCCAGCCTGACCAGCCTTCGGAGGCCATGGGCAGCCAGATCAGGCTCCCTGGGGAGGTCAACCTGGCTGTGTCCTCCTTCAGAACAGCTCTGAGAGCACCTGCCTCCTCTTTCTCTTGGTGAGCAACTATTGCTTGTGGTTACTGTGCTCATCTGCCAAGTGGTCAACTGACCACTGCCCAGTTCTGCTTTGCGCTGTTCTGGGGTTGTTGGATTAAACAGTGCTGGAACCCAGGCCTCTCTTCTCACAGGTGAGCATCCTTTCCTTAAGCTATTGGGTTTATATTTTCTTCAAGTTTGCTCTTTAAATATCTCGCATCAGGCCCTTTTTCCTGGTTCCTGTACCTATCTTGCATTATTTTTATATAGTGGCACACCTTCAACACAGGGCTGCTTAACATCCTTTCCCAAGCTAGCCTACAGCCTCCCGGGTTTGACTTTGCGTAAGGAGTAAGGAAAATAACAAATATTAAGAATTACCTTAGCAGTAGAATTAACTTCAAGAACTGAGAACATGCTCAGCCCTTGGGAAGAAAGGAAAAGTACAGATGTCAGTCTTCAAGAGAGAATCCTGGTAGTGACTTATGCCTGAGGGACAGGACTTAAGGCTTATTGTTATCATTAGCTGCATGTGTCAGTTTGCTCTGGGCAGCTTCCTGCACAGCATCCAGGTTATTTCTGAGCCGATGTTGCATATGAGAGTGCCTGTGTGATGCATGGTTTTGTGGTGCCATTGGAGACCCAGGCTGGGTGCACTGTCACTTGGTGAAATGGTGCTGGGTGTCCTGCAGTTGGGATGTAGTTGTTGCACAGGGCACTCCATGGCCATCCAAGTCTCTACTGTGCTGTGTTGGGTCTGATCTGTTTACCCACTGCAGTGCAGAAGTACTGTAGCTCATGCCAGTTTGCCCTCTTTCTCCAGGCTGTTTCAAATGCTGGGCAAAACTTTGCATGGTGTTGCCCTGCATGACGATGACGTACAAGATCACCTATACCAGCAACCTTTTAGGTTGTATGAGTGGAGAAGGCAGCTAAGAGTTCACCACTGTGGGATCTGGTTTTCAGTCCATTTTATTTTGAACTTAATTTTTAGTCTTGGCCATTGACCATCTGTCTTTTAATTAATTATTTTGGGTGTTCTGAAACTCCCTATTCTGTCAGGCTTTGTAGTTGCATAATGAATTTAAACCTCTTGTAATTCAACCTGAAGAACTATAAATAGATTTTGCTTTGGTCTACCTTTCATTTTCAGCAAGCCCAGTATCTGTGGCTAACTGATTGCTGTCTGCCTATTTGCATTTTTACCTCTGAATATAATCAAGTAGGTACCATGTTCTCACTGCCTTATTGTTTCTGCTGGTGTTCTGCATTCCCACACAGGGAGAAGTCTTTGCTCTAGTACAAATGATAACAGTGCATCATTTTCCCTGGCACACTGCTGACTATTCAGGAATGCATGGGTCATACAATCCTACAGCATCACCTCATAGGTCACACACGCATAGAGGCTCTGTGGGGTGCTGAGCTCCTTTAGTTCCTGCAGGAGCCCTGGCGTTAAAATATGACTAAGGTGGGGAGCTGGCACTTCAACAGAGAGCCCCAGGGTAAATAATGATCACAAGGAGTGCAAGTATGTGGCTTTTCAAACCTCTCCTGGATAATGTGAGAGGCTGATGAATGTAATCTTTTTCTCTTTAGTGTTCAACTATCCTTGGCATAAAAATCTTCTCAGGCCTATGGCATCATGGAGGTGTCTGACTCAGAACAGTGAATAGCATGAAAAATTATGTTCACAACTTCTTTTTTTATGCATTCATGCAGAGGAGGTACTTTTAGATTCCTCTGGTGACTGGTGAAATCTAAACATAAAACACTTCCCATCTTTGATAAAGTCAAATATCAGACTCCTGAACTGAGATGAGACTCCACAGCAGAACATTTAGATGTAGGCACACACAACTTTGTTTGTTGTAAGTTTTCTCCCAGGAAAAAGGAGATTATCAGTGGTTTCAAACTGAGCATAGATTTTAATTGCTTAGTTATTTGCCAGGAGGTAGTAGTCGCTAATATGTGACTGCACTGTACAAATTGCTTCTGTAAGGTAAACTGGTATTTTTACAGGAATGTGAATGAGATGCTCCAACTGCATTTGAATAGAATTGGAGCAGCTGACTCCTTAAACCCCTTGTGAAAAGCACAGGCATAGCCTATTAACACTGTACCAGAGCATGTTGGGAACATTAAGGATTGGGATTTTTTTCAGAACCTGAATACCTTTAAGTTTGAGCCATTTCCCATTCTGTGACAGCAAAACAGATTAATTGTATCTCGGGCTCCATTTTCAGTATGTTTGTCACCAGACTGGGTGAATAGGATTGTAATCCTTCTATTCAGCTGAACTGCAGCTTACTGCATGACCTTTTCAACAAATGTATTTTAATTAGCTGTATGTTCACCTTCTTGCTACTGCTGAAAGCAGAAAAAATGGATTATCAACAGTATGGGGTATTATATATTTAACCTTTTAGGCTGAGAATTTGGGCTGGAGTGAAACCAATCTGTAAGGACAGCTACCAATATTGTATGGGTCAAACTGTGGCTAAATTCACAGCTTAATTGTATACATTCAGGTGTATACAGTGCAAATTTCTAGAGCCACAAAACTTGTATGGTAATTACATAGGTTTCGGAGTTTTCTGTCGTTCCCTGATTCTTCTCTTTCCACTTTTCTATGGCAGCCTAAAGCTCTGCATCTAAAGGGCACAAGAAGGGTCCCTGATTTGTGATTTCTGCAGAGGTGAGGCAACACAGAAGATGTTCGCCCATCTGCAAAGATGTTTTAATTCCAACCCCTCAGTAATGGACCGCCAGGCCCAGGGCCAGCTTCTGGTCAGGGAGAGGGCTGATTAGAAAGGTAGTACTTCAGGACACACTCCAAACAGAACTAATTAATTTTTTACAAAAACAGGTGGGAATCCCAGAGGAGAGGTAGTATTCTACTGTGGGACCATTGGTCAACTGCTTCCTCTTCAATCTGCAGCTTTAAAAGGCTTCAAAGGCTTCTTATTAAAATAAAAAGGATGTTGTCAGACCCCTGCCCAATTATGTATTTTTTTATATTTGGCCATGGCTTTCTATAAATGTCGCAGACATCCTCACTTGATGATAGCAGGTCTTACCCACCTCTGGTGTTCACCACAGCATCCTGCTGGATGGGACCCTGGCATAAGTCACAGGCAGCCAGAGAATCTCAACTTTTTTTGCCCCAGAATCACTATTTTGACCCTGGGACACCACACTACCTATCTGACTTTCCCTCCCAGCTTTTATCTGCCTTGTCAGTTCATAGCGTAGGCTCTTGCAGGAGGTGGGTTAGCTTTACCAGTGGGTCTGCGTGCTGCCTAGCAAAATGTGGCTGCGCACAACATCGCTGGTGTGGTGCAAATGCAGTCAGTGCTAATCCAGCACAAACAAGGGCGGAGACCTGAGTGGTTTGACCTAAACCAAAGAAAGAGTTCATACGAAAAATACAGCGTTATATGAGAGTTTTATTTCTTCAGTCCTCTGCCCTTCCACACGTCAAGCTAAGTTACTGTACTATACCCCACCCTGGTTGCTCAGAGGTTTGGTAGCTGTGATGTGGCCATGCTGTGCTGGGAGGAGAGCCGCCAGCCGGCACACTGGGGTGGGCAGTGAAGCTATGGCACTGCACGCAGCCCTGGACAGCCACGGAAAACGAGGTACTTGCAGCCATGGTTGCTCAAAGCACAATTTGGACCCCAGTAGAGGGGACTGTGAATAGCTTCTGGTTTTCAGGAAACATAAGTGACAAGCTATCAACCCCAGCAATTGGTTTCTATCAGCTTATATTGGTTACATTTTCAAAGCTACGTTCAAAAGGAAAAGGGCAAGAAACATAATGCTTCAATGATACTGCCATTTGCTAGATTCCCTTAATAAGCCAGCTGTGAATAGATGAAATTGCTTTGTGAACCTGCTGCACGAAGCACACGTTTGTTGTAGCTTTCTCATGCAGAGGATAGCTGCTGAGGTTAGAAAACACCCTGTGGATCAGCAGAGCAATTCTGCCACCAACACCCAAAGTTAAGGTAACTCCTTTGGAAGGGTGCGAAGCAGGAGGGTGTGCAATGAGGTCATTTTGACCTCTCTCTAGCCAGACTCATGCACCTATAGCAGTGATGAGGGCAGGAGGCTAACCCAGATAAGGGAGAACAAAATAAGTGCCAGTTTGATATACGAGTACATACCAAGCTTTAAGCCCAGCTCCTGCCCTTTTCTGTGTGTAATAAATGAAATGACCTTCCAGTTAAAGTGTAAGAGATTGGAAAAGACAAAGCAGAGCAGCGAGGCACTTTTTCCCAGTGTATACTCACATTAGAATTCTGCTCTCACACTCTTGCAAAGGAAAACTGTAGCTTGAAGAGAAAACAACATAGCATTAAGCCATCCTGGTGTCAAATATTGTAAAAGAAAACAGTTAACGACACTGCATTCTCATTACCAGCTTTGGGTGTAATAGCCTCCCTCCCTCAATACCAAACAGGATTTCTTAGTGCTCTTTTGTGCTTAAGTCTCCAACTTGGCAATTCCACCCAGCCTGCTGCTCATAAACTGTAACTCCTTTGTCATTCCCAGATATTTGCTGTGGTTTTTGCTTTTATTGTGACTCAAAACTATTTTATGGCCAAGTTCTATTGTTGTTCTGTGTACAGTGGGTAATGAAACACCTTTATCTGCATCTTTTGGTTCTTTCTTTTTTTCTTCCAGCTTAATGACATTACTGTGAGCACCACTGGGACTGTTATGCAGATGTACTGCATACCGGAGAAGTTGCTGCTTCAGGATAAGCCATTACTTTTTGTTGCCCCCACAGGCCTGGGAAAGATAGCTATTACAAACAACTTCCTGCGACAGTTACCTCATGAAAAATATGTTGTATGTCAAATTAACTTCTCAGCACAGGGCTCAGCTAATCATACCCAGGACATCTTCCTAACAAAACTCGAAAGGTACCCAGAGTTTTAATTAAAATCAAATATGTAATTGTGCTTAGTTTACTCCACTGAGATTATCCACAAAATAATATAAAATGCCCTCCTTCCATTCCTGACAGAATAAATGAAAGCTGATTTGTTTCTCCATGTAATGTTTATTACTGGGGAAACTACACTTTAATTGATGTTGACAAATATTCTGATTTATGGGGTGTATAGAACAGCACATAGTCCGGAAAGCACGTCTGATTAACTTTATTTTCTTAGCTGTTTTTGCTGTAGGAGAATGAATAAGCTGCCTGTCCCCGGATATTCTTCAGTCTAAAGCATATTAAAAGGAATCACCAGATTGGGTCCCAACTAGTAAAGAGAGCTTGAAAGATCTGAGCAGTAGGCTATATATGGTACTCGCCAACACACAGAGGGCAAAAAGATCAACTGGAAGAATGGCAGCATCCGGGGGATTATATCTAGAAAATGGCTAGCTCTCCAGCATCTAAATCATGCATTTTTAATTCATCACATGGCAGAAAAACAAGTCAAACATTAATTGGCATGATAAAAAGGAGCTCATACCGTATTCTGCACCTTTCAATACAGAGAGCCTGGCCTGCCAGCCAGCTGAGACAAAACTTGGAACTTCGTATTTGCAAGGAACAAAAATGAGATCTGTGAGCAACACCATGCATGAATTAATGCAAAAATAAATAAATTAATTAATAAAGTGCTGAAAGTGCTCAGTGTGGGCATGAGTCGTTAAGAATTATCTAGATAATGTTTTTGGTGTTGAAACTTGCTATAATAATTGCAGCTTCCCTGAGCAAACAAAATTAGAGAATTTTACTTGGCCATAACATAAATAATTCAGCTACAGAAGGAATATATTTTTGTGCACACTGGAGGTTGTTAAACATGATTATGAAAGCTGACAGACTCTAGTCAATGGAGAAATATATCCTACTAACAGTACAAAGGACTAGAAGATTCTGTGAAGGTACTTGCTGAGAGGCTCACAAGTCATCATCATTTTCATCTCTGGATAGTCAAGATAAAACCACTTCCTCAATGTATTTTTGTTTTATACTTATGTTTTTCTTTAAGCTGTGTTTCCAAACTTCTGTCATCAGAGACAATATTAAGGTAGTCTAGGATTTGGAATAACTATTTGGAGTAACTAGACACCCAAAAATGGTCAGTCCCAATCCTGGCAAGGGTGCTTGTGCTCTCTGAGATAGGAAGCTGCGCTGTTCTAGCCCACACTAAAATAGGAATTTTCTCTCAAATGAGGAAAATTCTCAGGAGGGGAGGGAACAGTCTTCAACTTTTATAAAGTGTATATGCAATGTCACAAGAAAGCCAATCCAGCTAGAGTTTATCTTAAACTAATAGTATGCAAAGAAAGATTGACAAACCCTGAGACTTAAACCCTAGTATGGATATGCTGAAATATGTTTTCCTCCCTTCCGGTACCTCTTCCCTTGGGCCCTGTCCTTCCCATAACACACACACTGACTGCCTTGTTCGTGACCCAGCATATTCCTAAATAAGGATGCTAAAGAGATGCCTTACATGGCACTAGATAGGCTACTCCTGTGGGTCCTGTTACAAATATTGCACTTGAGCAGACTCTAGGAGAGTGCTAGTCCAACACAGAGATGGTAAAAAATTGCCAGTTTTTGATTACTCACATTTTGATTTTCCAGTTCATAAAAGTTATTAAAGTCCATCCATCTGGGTGATAGATTGCAGTGGACTAGCTATGAAATGAGTGAGAACATGCAGATTCTGAAAAATGTAATAAATGTCTGGGAAAACTGTTAAATGTTTTGGAAAAAAGTGCCTTTCATGCTTTTTTTATGTCTGCTTCTGAGATAAAAGCTGCTGAAGAACCTGAAATGTGGTATTCTAAAAGTGTACGAAAGAAATACCCTTTTTTTGAATGAGAAATGCCAACTCCCCAGCTTAGGGAGTTGTATTGACTAGATGAGGTTTCTTCCCTGATTATGTCTGGCCAGGATCACTTGGAGTTATTTGTTATTGGTTAGGATCATAGTGGTACAACTTGTAGCATAGTTTCCCAGAGTTACTTTGGCCCCCTTAAATGAAGCAGACAGTGAACATTTCAGAAATATTTATTCAGACTGAGTGAATCTTTAATGTATGCATCTACAAGCACTTCGTGGGAATGAAATCAAACTGGAGTACAGATGTTGCAGAGTTTCATTTTAAGGTTTCCGGATGATCACAGAGACTTGTAAAGCCAAAGAACAGAGAAACTATTCTTGTAAGAAAGGTCATTGTTTGTATTTTATTAACTTTTTAATTGCTAAACATCTGCTGCTAAATTGGAAGCCTCAGCACAAAGCACATTGCATTTTATGTACAAATCAACACTATCTAGTGTAGTGAAAGTCGATGATGGAATGACACATCACCCAACCTGGTCCACATGATATGGGTGGCTGTCATCTTGAGGTGGGTGCTGTGAAAATTAGATGTGTGGAAACACAGGTAGCAGTTTGGAAAATGCAGCCTAGCTATTAAGAGAAGGCTGTGGGTGGTCATGGCATCAGGGAAACCCCCACAAAACATCTCCAATACAGATGTTTATGGGTGAGGACCAAGGAGAGCCTGGTCAGGGTGAAGGGCTCTCTTTTGGGTTGCAGAAGTACTGGAGTAAGACGAAGGAAGCCAAATGAATGCCCCATCCGGGCAGTCATCCGCTGGGTTCAGGGAGGAGGGAGGTGGTGGCCTCAGAGGAGAGAAGAGGAGACAGTCAATCATACATGGTTTTCAGGCAGAGTGGAGGCAGCAGGAGTCTGTGACAGTGGTGCACAGTGTACCTTCAGCATAACAAACACTGCCAAACTGCCTGATCAAAGAGGCACTTAAGTTACATACAGCACAAGGCAACTTTCTGGTCTATAAGGAAATCAGCTAAAGGAGAACCCATCCTGGATCTGTCAGAGTGATTCAGTCAGTGATTATTTCAGTGGAGTATTTGATCAAAAGACTCAAACTTCCAGGCATTTTGTCAACTGACTGAAAATGAACACCAGACGTCTGATGACATGCCTGAAGTCACGTACTGAATTAAGCAGTCAAATAAATAAGGGGACTAACGGTTAGTGCACAGTGTGCTCTCAAAAATTAGATTTCTTTCATCCCCTGATGACAAAGATTGGACTGCCCTTCTGTGAACTGGTGGGGGAGGAAGGATGTCCTGTATTTCTTTGCCCGTGTCTGCTTGGTTTGTAATTTGTCCAAACCCTCTGCTGAAAGGGCAGTGAGGGGGAGGCAAGGGCTGCTATGTACCTTCTTCTGTGTCAGTCAAAATACTTTGGCCTGGAACACAAGATGGGGAAATATGCTCTTCAGGGGCTGGAGAAGCAACTTAATCTTCTTCCATGGAGCTTTTCTTGTGCCGCCTCTCTCTCAGAGCAGATTGCATTTACCCACTTGCTGGAGCAAATGTGAGTTGAGTGATTTTTGTAGTTTGATTACAGCTTCTGTTTTGAAGTTCTTTGCCTGAGCTGTTTCACCATTCCTTGGTGACCACATTTAATTAATTCTTGAAAAAAAGAGGGAGATCTTTGCCAAGTAACTTCTCTCACAGACAGGGTCTTTTCAGGGTGTACACTTAGGCCCCTGAGTGGAAACTTAGCTGCTTGCAGCAATATTTTCCATCAGGGCATATAGGCAGGTTGCACTGTTAAGCACATCACTTCACGCCTGCTTGGGGAATGTGAAGTGCTGTACTGAAATGCAAGGAGCGAACTAGCACTTTTCCATGCTTGTCTGCACAACCCTCTGGTGAGCAAAGGGAACTCCAGATCCAAGTTCTCCCTGGAGAGTTAGTGATTAATGCAAACCTTTCCTCTGCTTCCTCCAGGAGAGGGATGAAGAAAAGAGGATCGCTGGGCCCATCGGGCATTGCCAGAGCTGATGCGTGCTGCTGGCCCTGAGATACCGCCTTAGGAGAGATTAGACTATAGAGAGAAGCTTCGTGGCAGATTCCCCAATGTGCAGAAATTCAAAAAGGTACTTTGTGAACCAAAAATGAAACATGTCTGTATTTGGAAAAAGGCTTTGCTTATCTAAACATATTCCTGAAGATTTTTTTTTTCTTTTTTTTCTTTTTTTTTTTTTTTTTTTTTTTTTTGTGCTCAGCTTCAAGCAGGAAACAGCTCATAGGAGCCCTCCAAACTCCCTATCCCCCTTTTCCTTCAATTCAAGGGAATTGCCTGAGAATCCGTGGCTGTCCAGCTGTTCCACATGGAGCAAAAATGAACTGCTTTGAGTACTGCAGGCAGTTCCCTTCATTGCAAGAGAGAAGCACTTCACAAATGGCATCCTGTTGGTATTTCTGCAGGGCTCCCTCATCCAGAAGGTTTCAGAACAGATCTTACTCATCTATATGAGTTACTGCTTCCATTTATTCCAGGCAAGAGGCCTAAGTTAAAATGGAAATTAATGTATTTGTTAACTTTCCTCTCATTTATGTTTGTTAGCTTTTCTCTTATGCACCGTGTATATTACAATGAATTAAAAAATAATGATAGCTAATCGTGGCCTGGCAGGCATTTTTAATGGATTTAATTTTTCTCTGTCGTCCTTACATGTAATCTCTAACATTCACATTTTTATGGGCCTGTTATCACTCTAGTAGTGCTTGCAGAGCATGCCTGAGTGCTTGCAGAATAACTGTGGGAAATACAAGCTCCCCCAAGACCAACAGGTGCTGGTTCCCATTCCCAAGCCAAGCAGCACATGTCCTGTGTCTGGATGGCTGATTTAGCATGATTCACGTCACATGGGTTTTTGTCTTCCCCACAACCACTTTGAGGGAAGGAAGCATTTAATAGAATGACTTACATCAGATAACTGGTAAGTGGCCTGGAAACACACTCAGGCTCGGCCCTTGAACTGCCCTTGTTGTGCTGAAGCTGACAGACTCTGCATGCTTTTTGTCAAAATGAAAGGTGGCTACCTTTCATTGCGTTGTGACATATTATATATGAAATTATGACATTATTAACACATGAAATAGTAGAACCTGAATGTTGCCTATGTGGGTACGAGTGATGTACATGTCATCTGTGCGGGGGATCAGGACTGGCTGGGGTTCATCACTCTCCCCACACAGGTCCTGCTACTGCCTGGGGGGAATATTTAGGTTTCGCCACTCAGCTTCTTTTCATAAAGCATGAATCCATTGTAATGCTCCAAAATAGTTGAGGATTGTTGGTCCGTGCAGTGCAGGAAGCACTGTTGCTATGGTAACCAGTCCTGTAGCATTTTGTGTGTGTTTCTGTAATAAAACACTATATATATATGTGCATTACTTTTATTAGGTTATTGTACCTTCAAAAAGCATTGCTCAGCTTTTTACCTCAGAATCAACAGTTTAATTTCAGACTGGGTCAGTACCAAAATTATGATCATTATTATTCCAGATGCTTTTTTGGTGGCGTTTGTGAATTTACTGATGGTCCCAGCTCAATAGATAGTGACAGGTGTCTACACTATTAGTGTCTACTACAATTAGCACTAATTGGTACCTCTATTGGCAGCAGAGGTTGGCTAGGGATTTAACGGAGATGAGAGATGAACGTGCTCTCTCTGTGTTCTTCCTTTCTTTCCCCAAATATAGAGCAGAATACATCTGAAATAAATCCTTGTGGTCAAAGTAGAGGAGAGAGAAAGTTTCAATATTTATTACTTGGTTTGTTCCTGAGTGGTGGCTTAATGGAAGCATTCAATCTCTGAGACTTCCAATTGGGCACTTTTCAGGTGAAATTTTCATTACTAGCCTAATTTTTTCCAGGTGCACTTCTGCAGCTGTGATGTATTGTGCCATAATTTAGCACCTGCAGTTCTTTCTAACAGCAAGAATTTCCAACCAGGAAAACAAAGGTTGGGTCCAGCCTTGATTTAAACAAATAAAATGTAAAAAAAACCACCCTTCATGAAAAGAGCAACAACAAGGTGCTGCTTAATCAAGCAAAAGAGTTAGTGATACAATATTCTTCGCTGATAAGCATTAACAAAAAGGGGAAGGAATCTCTGTGTATTGCATTTTAAAGAATTTTCTGCAAGACTGTTTGTTTGCTTAATTGTTACTTCCCTTTATGGAAAAATCTCCCTCATTTGTTAATTTGTTTTTTTTCTTCTTATGCCTAACAAACAGCTCTAACCATGTTAAATTTTTTGCTCATGACAGGAGAAAGGGGTTTTTCATTTATGCCTGTGAAGTTAGTTGAAAGTCTTAGAAACATGAAATTTATAACAAGTTCAAAACAGGTGAATTACACTCGAAGTAAGTGTTGGCAGATCTTTATCTTTTCCTTGTTTTCCATATTTAATTCCACCCTTGAAAGATGGAATATGCATCATTTCCCCATCGCCTCTCTCTGGTTCACATTGAGTGAAGTGTTTTGAATTAATTATGTTAAATTATTAATAGCTCAAGATTTGAAAACATTACAGGATTTGAGTAATGTTTTATCAGGCAGTAGCTATATAATAATTCTGACGTTTTCATACAGTAGAGTACACTTCCAGCTGATAGGTAAAAATTATGGCTGGATGCTAGAAGCACTGAATTCAGTTCATTGTGAAGCATAATAAGATAATGAACATTTAAGCTGCATATTAGAAAAAAAACTCCTGTTAATGAATAGACTCCAGGAGAAACAATGAAAGCAGCATTTCTTAGGTCATGGAAAACGAACTGTACAGAAATACAGAATACAAAACAGCTCCATATTGGTAAGGACGTGAATGACATAAGAGGCCTTTCTGCATCTAATTCATGTGATTCTCTGATACAAAATATTCTCTGATATATCACCTCTATCACCTGTCAGTAATTAGCTGATGGCTAACAGTTCATTTGTCAGGGAAAAGGAAAAGTACTGCTAACACTAGGCCCTCAAAACAAGGCATTGAGCTGCTAGAATTATTCTAGCATAAAGGGACAAATACAAAGTTTATCTTCTGTTAAATCTCCCCGACATTTTAACTAGGGCTATAAAATAAATGGTCATCTAAATCAAGCTGTATTAATTTCAAGTATTATTTTGAACCTGTTTTATGGCACTGCAACCATCCGACAGCATTTAACAGAGAGGCGAGACAGCTGACAAAAGACCCGAGAATTAGTTCTATAATTATTTGCACAGGGAAAATGGCTTCTTTCCACATTCAGCCCACAGTGTAGTTCTTGATACATTTCATCAGCCTTGCCTAATAAACCCTGTGGATGAATTAAAGAGACAGGAAATATAGGTTAGACTCACAAGACAGACACCGGCACTTAGCGCTCGTTTCAGCCCCCCCGGCATTTGCAACCCACCTCCCCTGCTCTGCCTCTGCCTCCCCACCTGCCTGCACTTCCCCTGGTAGGAGCCAGGGGACCCAGGCTCAGGGCACCCCTCCACCTGGGCAGGGATTGGTACCATTTCTCAGGAGAGCTGCCCTACCCATGGCACTTCCATGGGGTTTGCACAGTTCCTGTTTCTTGTACCAAGCAACAAGCTATTTCATGGGCTGATGATAAACGAGATCAGAGGGGCACCTAACTCTCCTTAAAGAAGCAGAATTTTGCCTTGCTCTGATACTTGCAGTCTCCTGGTGGATAAGGTCCTTGGACAGTGGCACTGGCAGGCGGTGGCTCTGAACCTGTTCTTCTTCCCACCATACGGAGAAACCTCAGCATCCAGCTTGGGACTGTGGTTTCCTTATGAAGGCAGCGTGCCTAAAAGCTGTGTGTGGCATGACCTAAATCTTCCCTGTGGATCTAGACCCATCTGAGTAACAAGCCATAGTGTGAGAGACAATATATATATAAATCTGTCTTTATATCTCTAACCATAAAGTGTTGTATTTCCTAAGGTATTTAGACATCTGTTGAGTCATGTAACTGCTAGAGTGATTTTCAAATGTTCCTTAGTAGGTCTGACAGCCAGTTCTTATTTCAAAGAGTTATTTAGACAGCCAGCAAGATTTTCAAAGAGTTTATCTATTTCTCTGAGTATTGCACATCTACTGAAAGACCAGCCCACAGTCTTTTGCTGGGAGAAGCATGATGCTATTTATATTCATCTATAACATTAAAATATCTATTCACTGACCATTTTATACTATATTATATAAACCCTGGCATCTGGTTCAGTGCTCACAAGGACTCCTGCAGGACTGGGCTTTGCTAAGATGATCTATGTCTCTTCAAAAGAAGCAAATGCTTTATTCCCCACACCAGCCAGTAGGTTTTACAGTTGTTTCACCACTTTCGCTCTTGGTATCTGATATTTTAACACTGCCCTCTGTCCTTGCATTGCCCAACCCTCCTGTCTCATAGGTATGTTATATATTTCACAGGGACCCAGCACAAGTCGTCCAGCGTGAGTAGACTTAGAACCAATGTCTCATTTTTGACTCTTTAGCTTATGTAGTACCCACACTGGAGCACAGTATCCTCTTGCTGACAGCCCAACCGAGTACTTTTGAGGTGGGAAAAAAGGGAGAAATTCTTATAAGGCTATAATTAAAATTTGTTGTCATACTAAATGCTGAAACACAGGGTGTCATATCTCAGCTCTCTTCCATTGATGCTGTTAGTTCACAGTGTCACAAGTGTTCGTGCTGTAATCAGGATACAGAGTGGCAGAACTGAAGCAATCTGCTCTGTAGTTGCCTTTAGTTCAACTTCTCATTGTCTTGTAATTAGCTGGAGTGAATGCAGCTCCCCAGCAGCATGCTGCACACCGTGACATGTTTTGGAACAAGGCGCAGGGCTGGAAATAAAAGTGTTTCACTCAGGGTGCCAGAGTGCCTACTGTAGGTGCAACACCAAAATTTGCTTATTATAATCCCTCTTGCCTAATTAATTCCATTGATACATTCACATTCATCAGAGTTTTGTTGACAGTCTTGAACAAAGATTTTTTTCTTTTCCTTTTTTTTTTGTTTAAACTGGAATAGTTTTATTAGCTTGTTTACTTCAGAACAACATGCCACCTTTGATTAAACTCCATGTGGATTTATAACTATGTCCTCCCCATGTTTCTGTGACCTTTACGGCACATCTGATAAAAATAAAAGGTCATGGATTCCAAAAGAACTGGTTCTAATAATAATGTCAGGCAGGCTCCCCTGAAAGTGTGTGATTTCCCTTCTTTCTTTCTTCTCTTCTTCTCTCCCTCTCTCTCTCTCTCTCTTTCTTGCTTTTTCAAATAAGATGAAAATTAACATGAATAAAATTAATGGTTTAATTTTGCAGGAGAAAGAAGAGGGTTTACAGTGCTCCACTGGGGAAAAGGGCTTTTGTCTTTGTTGATGACCTAAACATGCCTGCCAAGGAGAAATATGGTGCCCAGCCTCCCATTGAACTGCTGCAGCAATGGATTGACCATGGCTACTGGTTTGACAGGTGCAATAAATATTAATTAGTGTGCTTGGCTACAGAGGAGTAATGATATACACTGTTTCTCTGAAGCGTTAAATTGTAGTGTTAGTCTTTTATAATTCCTCATCTTCTCAGTCACAACAGGAAAACACTCTTGAGTTACATGACTCCCTGTATAGGAAAAGGAATAAAGGTTTATACGTTGCAGTGAATTACAGCATGAGAAAGGCAAGCCTATACGGGAGAGAGGCACAACATGCATTTTCATGTTTTTGAGAAAACCTCATCAGTATTTAAGCCAGCACAAAACAGTTTCAAATAAATTTTTAGTTCTTGGTTGTTAAGGACTAAACCAAAATCATTTGTCTTTCAGCAAATAGCTTTGAAGTTAAAATGCAGCTGAAGATGCTTTTCTAACATGCAGTGTTTAGAGGAAGAGTGTGCAATAAACTCAGGCACTTTTCTGTTAATACTGGTTGTTAGAAAGACTTCAAATTTTCCCTTGTTTATGTCTCATATGTCTGAATCTAAACAATGTTTCTGCTGTTTAAGAGTAAGCCTAGTTCATCGGCAGCTTTAAAAGAATCTAGATTTGAACAGGAAAAGTAAAATAGCACCTAGCCATGAAGGCTCCATTACAGTGCTCAATTATTAGACAAATGTAAACATAGTTTATGATACACTTAATTATATACACCTAAGGTATAAAGCAGCTGCACTTTTATGAAAAAAAACGGGCCCTTAATTAAGAACTAGTACTTCTTGAATGTTTTATTATTATTATGGTTCACCATTATGCTTAAACCGGTCATTATACACATTACAGTACTGAAGATATTGTTTCCTAGTGATATGTCTTTAACATTGTATTACAACTTTGCATGGCAGTCTCAGCCTATGTTCCCTCTGTGCTTTTCAAAAGAGAGGCATGAAAGTTGGCAGGTAGCATCTGCATTTCAATAGGAACTCCTACCTTTCTCTTTACCCTTAACCAAATAAAATAAAAGCTTCAGCTTTTCCGTAGTACAATAGAAAAGAGCAAGGAAATAAAAGAGGAGAAATGTGGGTGTTTTCAAGTCTGATGTTTTCTCAAAACTATAGAATATTTCTTAATATTTTCAAAGTGAAATTGGACTAGAAGCTTAAAGCATTAGGTAGAATCTTTACACCGTTTTATACTGAATTTGGGAAACAGTGATTGAAATGCATGTAATTTTCCTGCTCCAAAATCCCTCGTTTTCTAATGAATACAGCAGTCTCTTTCCTTTTAGGAACAATAAATCTTTTCATTGTCAGAAATATTCATACTACCCTACCTTCTGTATAAACCATGAGATGGAGGTTGGGAAGAAGCAGGTGGAGACAATGAGAAAACAAACTCATGCCATTTTAAATACAAAGGTTTTTTCCTTTATATACTCAGAATTACTTCAGCTTGTGGGTGCAGCTTGTCACTTGTCAGCCTGTCTGGATGAGCAATATACACAGAAAGAACAATTCGAGGAAGATGGTCTTCGCTGGATAAACAAGAAAGTATTAGTTACCTGGAAGGCAAGAAGACTGGCATGTTTTTCCCCCAATGACAGTCTATAACAAGCAAATATTTGCTGATAATGTCTGACAATATAGCCACAGGAAGAAGCAGCTGAAGTAATTCTAGGTAGTATCCTTTACTGTCAGAGGGATCCATGGCTTTCTAAGGTGATTAAACTGTTGGCAGCATAGCCATTGAGGATGCTAAATAGGAAAGATTTGCTAGTAAAAGATCCACTACTGCCTCAGAGCCTGCTTTCTGTCACACTATGTGTGTGGTTACTGCAGACAATGAAAAAGGTTCCTGATTTCATGCAGGTAAGAAGTCCCAAGGAAATCATGCTCTTGCATTTGCATTGTCTGTCCGCCTCTGCTCCCTGATAACTTGTGAACCAGTTTAGACATGGATATTGCAGTCTTGGAGATGTAAAAGCATCCTAAACACATGAGGTGTGACCTTAGTGAGGGAAGGACCAGAGTGGTGCAGGAGCAAGCTCAACATGTAGTATGTGCTGGGGTGTTGGAGTGGGAGGACTGTGGGGGACATGCTGGGGAACCTGAAGCTGTAGTGCTGTGTGAAGGGGTGGAAAGCTCTCTTGGTGTCCCCATCCACAAGAATAGTTATTTTTTATAAAAAATAATCAAGAGAGCTTTGCAACTGCTTGCCTAGACAATCTGCTTAATGGCATATTTTTATTTATCTACTGGTCTAAGGCATTCCATCCATTTCAGTCCTCTAAAGATCTCCCACAAGACTGCTGGATCCCAACATACCAAGCTCTGCCCTCAGACTACTTTGAACATGCCCAGATACCTACGTCAGAGGGAAAAAGAGATGGTGTAAACTCATTCATACCAGAATTATCCCACGTGAAGGTTCCTCAAAGAATTCCCAGCTGGATGTGAGTAAGTCCATCACCCTTGCGCTACCCAAGCATGGTGAAGGAACAGGAGCCAGGAGCTAATATCTGGCCTCTGGAATAGCTCCATCTGTCAGAAATCCACAGCTGAGGGTCCTTTGGTGAAGCTCCCATCACAGCATGAAGAACATGGCACCCTTTAAAGGGGATGGTGAACTGCCAGAAGGTACCAACAAACAAGATTCACTTCTTACAACTAAAGCTGTTATGACTTTTAATCTCCTTCTTGGGAATTTGTTTAAAATGTGTTGCAAACCCACAACCTGTACTTGTGTTTGCTCATCTAGGTTTATTTGTTTGCGTCTGTGTGTACTGCATTCAGGTCTACTGGGGGTATGTCTTGAATAAGCTAATGAAATGCTTTGATGAACACAGAGATGCCCTGTGCAAACAAGGTGTGGGAGGGGGAGTCACAAGTGCGCTAATGAGAGAAGGAAGATCTAAGCTTAGTTTTGGATGAGGAAGCCTCGCTGGCTGGAGACAGGTGTATCGGCAGCAGAAGACAGGTGTACTCCACAGGAGAAGCAGAATAAATCTGATTCTGAGCAGTATTTTCATCATTTTGTATCCACAGCACGTTCGTCCCCGTGTTCATTTGTGCATCTGTTGTATACTCAGATCTTTGTACTCCAGCAAGCCTGAAGTTATGTAAGCGGCTGCATGTCTACACCATGTGTTACGAAATGGGTCTGAGGAAGCAAAATAAGGATGGGCTCAACATGAAGCAGAAAGCTTAGCTGTACTAGGAGTGGGGAAATGGAAGGGACATGTAGCAATAAAAAGGAACAAATCCTGCCTTAAGATACATACTGTGAGGCAGGTAGCTTTTCCTATGATGATACTACCCTGTTATTTCCTGATAATAGGGAAAAAAAAGAAGAATTACCACTTGTGTGTTTTTTCCTCTCTTCCTCTCTCCCTTGTCTTCCTCTCCATACATGGGCTTTAATTGCTTTATTTATCAACACTGTCCCTGAGGCAAGACTGTATTAAAAGGGTTAATTTTAAATACAGTACAGCTCAGTCTGATTTCTTTCAGAAACATGGCCTTCAGCCAGTGCTTCTCCAGACAGTCTTGTGTCCTCAATTTACATTGCTTTAAAACTATGGCTTTTCAGTGTCACAGTTCTAGTGATCAATGAGAAACCTTAGCGGATGTGTTTCTTAGATGAATCAGTCCTGATTTTGGAAGTTTTGTAATTAAGCAGGACTTGGCCTTTGAACCTGGTATGAAGGAATGTGTAATCAAAGAATTTTATAAAGAAAGATCTGTTCACTTGGTCCTTTGTAGATCATATGGGTGGTTGAACTACTGGGCTGTTTGACTCAACCTGAGATAGTCGTGTTTAACTCTAGGTGGAGTAAGAATCTGTGCTCCCTCCTAGGGCAGGCAAATGAATGGACAGCAGTTCTTGCTGGGGACGAACAAATGGAAGTATGTCAGCAAGGCAAAGAGGACAGAAGGTTTTCCTCACCACCCTTTTTTCCATCCAGGTATCTCATAAAACCCAGAAGATACTACATGTTTGACAAAGGTCAGGATTCTGGCACATTTTGTGTAGCATTTTCTGTTCCTGTAAATATCACACGTTTCCTGGATTAAGCACAACCCAGCTGCTTCATTTGTCCACTACTTGCTTCTAACCACTTCAAGAAGAAAGACATGTACAAGTCTATCTATCTGTCTGTCTATGTGTGTATGTAAATTTATATATAAGTGTGTATATATGAATATATATTAATTTAGTAACTATTATACAGATATATATATCTACAGCAAGTAGATCAGTGAACATTTATGCCATTTCATGTAGATATGAGCACAGTAGGGAAGCAGTCCATCATGGGGGTCTTTCCAGAAATACAGTTGTTCATCAAATCAGCATATTTTCTTTCATTTATATCATTAGGAAAAGTCTCTGCCTCCTGCACACCCACTGCTCAAGAATCCTGTGACTTTGGCTGTTGAATTCCAAAGGCTGCAGCAGAGTCTAACCCAGATACTGCTGCAGGCTGTTAATTTTGGTGAGGGATGGAAAAATCCTAACTCACTAGGCATTCTGGATGAGGACAAGTTCACATTACAGACCTGTGACACTGTACTCTGAAGAGTCAGGCAAGTGCCACTCTGAACTGCTGTCAGGGCTGAGCCTAAGGGCTGACTGCCTGAGCTGGCCCCAAACATCAGTAGTTTGAAGCTACCGGAAGGCAGTTGTGGCAAAAGAGGGCTTTGCATGAGCTGAAAATCTGTGCAAACGCCTAGTTGTCTGTGCCAATTTGTTGTCTGTGTTGCTTGTGCTGTCCCAGTTAAACAGTATTTACCCAAGCCAACTCATTTAATATGGGTTCAAGCATGTCTCTGGAGACTGTAGTCACAGCAGTGTCTGTGGAGTAGAGCAATCCTAAGGATGTACACAGCTGGGGAGTGGGGTTTCAGCTCTGTTAATGAACAAAAAAGGTCAGGAAATGTGGAAAACTTGAGTAGAGGCTGGCTGACTTGTCTGCAACTTTGTCATCTCCTACATCCTGTCTCTATATCCATTGCTCCTCTGTTCCTACCCTGCCAATTTTGCCCCTTGTTCCCTTTCCAACCTCTATTTTTTAAAAATGAACACCCCGAGACACACTTTTTCAATTTTAGATATAACATTTCATGCTCTTCTATCTCAGATGGTTCTGAGAAGTTGTAGACATGTGAAACCAACAACATTGGGTCCCTGGCAATTGTCCCTGCCTTCTCCAGGCTGAACTTAGCCCAAAGTGTTAAAACCCCAAAGCAGAGAGAGAAATGAGTTGAGCTGCTCACAGGACTGTTGCAAATGGTTTCGCTTCTCTGTAGGGCACAGAAGGAGAAGCAAAAATATCTTCCCCTTAGTCCTCACGTGATAGATGGTATGAATTTTGCTACAGCAATAAAATATTCTGGCAGCGTCTAAAGATGCATTACAGAGTGTATCATTTATTATTTCTTCATACAGTCGTACTTATCATGAGATTATAAAGTTAAATTTATGTGTATCATATTTTGAAAATTACCAGAGACAACTCTGTGGGCTATTTATACTTGATCTATTAATGAGAGAACTCACTTGGCAGGCACAAAATAAGAAAAGAAAAATATGTTTCGGTCCTTTCTTGTATTCTAGATTCTGGAGAGTGTTTACATGTAGAAAAGTTTCAGAGCTTTAATCTTTTTAATCCCCCATCACCTAACACATTATTTTAGAAGGGTGGGAGGGAAGAGAGTGCACCATTCTTCTGTTGATCGCAATTCCCTCCTTAGAAAGCTGGTTCAAACCACAAAGGACAGAATGGGGAGACAATATTCAGCTCAGAAACCCCTTTCTTTCTCTTGATTTGTACCTTGACATTGCACTTACAAAGTCTTTGTGTACAACACACAGAACACCTCCAAGAGGGAACCATATAATGAAAACAGATGCATCTCTGTGGATTCCTTAATTGGTGATTTATTGAAGGTTTGAATGTACTTGTCCGTCCCTGCCTATCATGATAAATCTTATACAGAATGTAGGAGATTCAGCTGTATGTTTTGCTTCTGCCCTTCTTGCCAGTGGCCTTATCCCACACAAATCCTTCCTTCCATGATGCAAGATGACGCTCTTTCTATGTGCTATCCTGGTTATTTCTTCAGATAGTTACCAGGCAGTTGCTGACTGTTTCTTCTCCTCAAATGCAGCCCCCAAAGGGCACCTTGGTCCTTTGCACACTCAGTGCAAAACTGTCCTTCAAGCCTAGTCAAGGACCCTAGCTACTTCTCTCTCTCGTTCTCTTGATCTCAAATCCTTTCCGTTTCCATGACATATTATACCCACCACTCCTTGAATGATAGTTACTTCCCACTGTATCTTACCATGACTCCACAGTTTGAGAACACAGACTGCTGGGGGTCACCAGTGAATGAATGGAGTTTAAAAGTTACGTATAAAATCCAGAATTGTTGTTTCTGAAATTATGGTTTCAGAAGTGTTAGTCTAACATTTTGGGAATGCTGCTATTTCTACTCTGTGCATCAGTGCTCTTGGAAAACAGCATATGTGTTTAACAGAAAATTGAGACATGCAAACAAGACCATATCTTTGGCCCTTTCACAATTATTTCACTTCCGTTATTCACTGAATAAGACCATCAGTGTCATATATTTCCAGCAGCAAAAAAAATGTTCTTGCCAAGAAATTAAGGGGTTTTTTTCAAGAAATAAGGGCTCTTTAAAATAAATTAAAACAATCCTAAAAGTGAACAGAATTCACTAAAATTAATATCTCAAAAGTTTTAAATAAACCTTTTCTGTTGAAAATTCTGAAACATAACTAGTATTATTTAGCTTTGGTTTATACTATGATTTTTTCTATTTATCTTTTTTAAACAAGAGGTTCTATATTCACTTGCTCTGTTATTGTTCTAGTAATATCTACTATTCTATTTCTCAATCAGAAGTGCTCCCAAACTCAATAGTATAATTATATATATAGGCTAAACCTATCATGCAACTCACATTTTGCATCAGGGCCTTGTTTACCTTCTCCAGTATGTTTTCATCTTCAGCTTGGGAACATTTCAGAGACAAAGAAGGGAACTGACTATGGAGAAAGGTTATGTTTTGATAATTTTCTGTTTAAATGAAGCGTTCTTGGTCAGAGGGTAGCCAGCTTAAAAAAAGACAGTCCACTTATAGCCTCATAACATGGCAGGGAATTTGAAAGAGCCTTCCAAGGGATGAAGGAGCCCAATTGGGAAGCCATAAGGGACAGGTTTATTTCACAGCCCAAGAAAAGAAAGGAGGCAAGAGGGGCCCCAAGGATGGAGGAGAAGATGCCTCCTGAACACCTTAAAAGATTCTGACACTTTAGATTGGTAAGGAAACTGAATCAGGGAAAAGCAGGTAGGAGTTTGACTATTCTTGTGCAGTCTTGATGTATAAGAGCAGTGGGGCTAGAAGCCTCTGCAAAGCTGATGGACTTTTTGCTTATTGCACATTTGTGGAGAATTAAAAGGCAAAGCAAAGGGCCTGCAAGGCTTGAACACTGGTAAAATCTTGGGTTAAGCAGTGAAGAGGCTATCAGTGCCCCTGAGAGCATGGCAGTTACACCCCAGGTCCCTACCTCCGTAAGGGGCAAAAGGGACCCTGTGCAGGGGAAGCCTGACAAGGAGTCGGAAGACAGGGATTTGCTAAGCACAGTCAAAGCAGGAGTCAACATTTCCATTCATTTTACCTGTAAATTCTCCCCAACCATTAGTAGTAATTCTCAGGGGAAGAGTAGTCACCCAAAAACCACTGACAATTAGGAATTTAGTGTGTCACTGATGAAAACAACATTGCTCTCTCACTGCTGTTCAGGTTTTACTTCCCCTCTCTTGCTGCTCTCTGCCTCTTGCCTCGGTATGTTGGGGTGACACTCAGACTGTCAGTGGCATCAGACAGCACCGTGTTCCAGATAACAGTGGTGACCCTCTGTCTTCTGCTTTTTTCTATGCATGAATGGAGCCGTGCGATTCTCTCACAGCAAGCCATAAAGAAGCTGAACCACCAGGCGGACTGATCTAGCACTAG
>NW_010103510.1:22671-34619 GCF_000699245.1 Pterocles gutturalis | reverse complement strand
CCCCCCCAGGGTAGAAGCTTTATGAACTGGAACAAAAGTGTGATGAGGTTTTCAAGCCTTCTGATGCTGCAGTCCAGGCTCTTTCCTTTCCCACTGCACATTTTTGGTTGAAATTTAGCAGCAGTTTTTTGGAGAATAGAGTTTGAGATCTGTGACTTGGACACATTTCAACATCTGTAAGATGGGCAACACATTGCTACTATGGCAGTGGGGAGAAGGGTTGGAAAAAAAGAAAAGTTGCACTGAGCAGAGGAAGAGGAAGGAGACAGTGAGTTGACAGAATTACTGTCAAGGCTGTTGAAGCAACATAAAAGACACAAGCAAAACAAACGAAGGGGAGAAGTACTGATTTTCAAGAGGGAGCCTGAGAATTGTTAGTCACCCAGGGACTACATCTCTGCTCTGTCAGTCTGGTGTACCTGGGCACTGGTGATGGCAAAGGAGCCTAAGCACAGTTCCAGAGGAAGGAGTTGGTTCCAGCGTACGAGCAGAGGGAAAGGGGGCTGCTGGGCTGGTGCAAACACTGGGGAAAAGTTGCAGTTAGGGACTGCCCCCTGCGACTATTACTGCATGTTACAAAATAATGGTTTTTGGGGGAATAATGCCCATCTCAGAGGGCAAACCTGGGCAGAACAGGCTTTCCTGGGGCGGTGGGTTCATCTGTCTGGAGGCTGGCAGGACGACTGGAGACAGCAATTTATTCCTGTGATGTTTTTTCTCTGCCTGATTGGCAGACCAGAGATTAGGCCTGTTCCAGTAATTTCTCTGAGAATTCAAATCTTAATTTGCTGTTTGTTAAATGCTTAACTAAAGTCTGAGGTCATTATTTTAAACTCAAACTGTTAGAATAAACACTGTCAGGCATCCATTTGCTTTAGAGAATAGCTCTTCCTGACAGCGGCAGAGATGCAGACAGTTACCTTTTAATACCAGGCTGTGAAAAGCTCACCCCCTGGCCCAGCCCCCCCGCTTTCATTTGCAGGAAACAGCATAGCCTGTCCTTATTTTGTGCTATGACTCTCTCCTTCTTTCAAAGGTACACTTAATAGCAGATGGATAGCATGGGGGTGCTTTACACTATCCATTAAAGAGAGTTTGTGGAGGGAAAGCAGGCAAATTCATTGTGTTTGGGGGGTTTGGCAAAGACAAGAAAAAAAAATTAGGTCCTCTTTGGTTTTGATGTAGGAAGACAGGGGTGTGGTACATGTCAAGGACATGCTCTTGGTTGCAGCTATGGCCCCTCCTGGTGGTGGGAGACATACAGAGACTCCTCGGTGTCCCTGTCGTTTTTTTGATGTAGTCTTCACAGATTGCTTCCTTAATGAAAACAGGACAAATATCTTTCCCTGAGGAGCTCACTGAGCATTTTGATGAAGAGTTTGATGCTTTTCTGAAATTCTGTCCAAGCTTAAAAACTTAGTAACTATGTACCTTGCCTTCCCTGCCTGTATTGACAGCAATGCGGGCCAAATCCTGTGCCAAGGATTTCCGCCCCAAGGAAGTGAACAGGACTTCTGCATTTGCCTAGAAGGAAGAAAATACGACTGTGATTACACCACTTTTCTAATAAAGTTAACAAAAAGCCCTTATATGCATTCATTAAAATAATTTCTCAATGTTTTCAGGGCTGTCATGTATCAGCTCTTTCCTACATTTAGGTCAGAACGAAGGTCTGTTTAGTGCACTTGTCTATATCCAAAAGTAACTAAGAGCAAGTGTTTCAATAGGAAAGGGTAAGACTTTTGCTGTAGGCAAATGCGGCATGCCCTGCTAAGCTCTTAGCTAACTTGATATATAGCCCTGTTCAGGAAAAGGGAATCGTCACTAAATTGTTGCCTTATTTTACCCTTCAGCAGGGATAAAATTGGCCTATAAGAATGAAAAATTTTAATACTTCTCTATTACAATATACTCTCCTAATTGGTATTGATCTTCCCTGTGGTACCTGAAATGCAAGAAATTATTTCAGCGAGATTTGAGCTAACACAAATGGGAAATGGAGAGAGAGATTGACACCGAAGAAGGTGATGAGGAGGGATAGGGGCTGGCAGAACATATGGCTTCAGGAGCAAATAAAGAAAATGCTTTGTACAACGGGAGCAAGCATGAAACAGTCTGAGATTGAACCTTAGCTGATAAATAGCTATAACAACAGAGAAACAGAATAAAATATGGAGCAAGGGAAAAAAATGTAAGAGACTCTAAAGAGGAAGGACACCTTTTCAGTGAGCTACCTAGGTGGAAAAGCTTCAGGAATGAATTTAGTTGGGAATGTAGCTCGTGTTCAGCAAGACCAGACGAGGTGTGACAACTCCTTGTTGCAGGTCAGAGGCTCAGGAAAGCAGCCAGTGCCAGAACCATGCCAAGAAACACCTCTGCAGGTGTCAGTGTCCTACCAAGAGGCAGGATTAAAGGAACTCCTGAGATTAGTTGAAGCACATGTCTTCTGGGATTTTTGTGTAGTTTGTTTTGCATCTCCTTCAGTTTATGGAGTTCAAATTATCCTAAACTCCATTGTGCCAAACAAGCAGATGCACTCTCCTCTAGCGCAAGCAGTGCTTGACAACCCAATGGGCTGCATACAAGATAATGTTAGTCGGTAATAATACAACGCCAAATGTATTTAACTTGCAACAGAGCACCAGGTAAGTAATTAATTAAAAAGTTGATACGTACAGTTTTCTGGAAATGGAAAACAGCATTAGTTCTGAAACATAAGATTTGTAATTTTGTGAAGATATTCAGAGTTTGCAAAGTCTAGTCCCATCCTCATACAGAGTAATAATAAGGCTCTCTGTCACTGTGTCATAGTGGGGCAAGGAGGGCAAAACTTAATTACACTCTTTTTCACTCACCGTCCATCAATGTGAGTGAGATAAACACAGGGACCCAAAATATTCCATCAGTTCTTGTAATTTAGTTCTTGGGTGGAAAGTTCTTCATTCTTCTTCAGCAAGTGAGGGAAAAACCACTGAGAAGTATAACCCTCAAACCTGAGCAAAGTGGACTATATATAATTTTTCACAAAGTGTTATGCAGCTTTGAAGTGCAGATCTTAAACAACTTGAACAAGATGCATTTTTTTTCCTCTTTAACTGCATTTGTGTGTATTCATCCACATTCTTCTGCAGTTGTGCACGTACTTGGAAGATGATACTTCAGCTCGAATATAGGTGCTGGTTTTGGCTGTGAAACCTTCCTGAGTTGAATTTGGACACAGCCCAAAGTGAGACAGAATAAATTCAGTTCTCAGCCTTCATTCAGTATTCAACAGCATTAGGACATAACAGGTCTGAATTATTTCTCTTCTTTGCTAGTTAAACTTCAAACTCTTTAAAGTATTTCTGACCAGCATGAATGTAAAGGGAGGGGAAGCAGTTCTGGCATCCACACTCAAAAAGTAGAAATCACATTTTCAAATAATTCAAAATTTTACAATTTATTTTTTTTTTTATGTTCCCAGGCTGCACTCAGTGAAGGTGCTTATTCAGGACCTAATTTTCATTTGCAAGACAACTTTAACACTGTACTTTGGGATATAATCTGGGCTCTAATTCTGCCAGAGCAATTTTTTTTTTTTTTTTTTCTCCCAATAATCAGTGCGATTCCTGGATGTACAAGTCCTTGTTTCTGGGCGCTGACATCCAGCCAACAGAGGGAGCACTAGTTCAATTAGCAAACCCGATTTCCAGCACTGCCAATGTTGCTGCTGGCTGCACAGATAAGGAGGTCATTATGGAAAAGCTATGCAAACCTTTTCCCCTAAGAACCGGAGGAGGACAAAACGATTGCCAATGGTACAAAAATGAAACCCAGTGAGGGATCATTTTCAAGCCATTGTGAGGATTTAACCAAAAAAAAGGGAGGGGGCAGGGGAACTAAAATGTGAAGTATTACCCCTTAAAATAAAAGGCACCTCCCAGGGTGCAGCCAAGACCTGGGGTTCAGCTGCTACCCGAGAACAAGCAGAGCCCCCTGAGCCAGTGCAACCTTGTATTGAATCTGGGGCCATCTGTTACCTCATTTATTAGAACTGGTTAAAAAAAAAATTGAAATTCTTTGCAAAGAGTCCTGCTGGTGAATTCTGGCATTGCTTTTTCAATGAGGACTTAATTGCAAATCTTATTTATCCAGTCTACAGATCTACCACTCTCTGTCTACATGGTAATGTGGAATTATGCTACCACTGTGAGCTGGAAAACCAAACCAAGCCAAATAAAGTTTTGCATGCTTCATTGCATTCTTTTTTCTAAAATATGGCTCTGGCATTGCTTTGACAGGGAGTTGTACTCAAAGATTTGTTCTCCCTTGATATTTTTTCATCTTCAGGGTTTACATGCCTGTATCTTTAAACTCATGTTCATTCTTTCCATAGCTGTGAAAAATAAATTAAATACATCAGATCCGTACTTAAATATATATATATATGTATATACACATACATATACTTATATATATATCTTTCCTAAGAACTGTGGTTGCATGAAATTGAGAACTTTTAACAAGGCAAACTCTTGGCTCCTGAATCCTACTGTGGAAATGAATAGGGAAACTTTTCACAGAGGAACCCCAACACCGCAGGGAGAGAAACACGCTTATGTCAAAAGAGCCCTGTGGACACTCATCTCCGCTTGCCTGGCTTTTTTGTGGTTCAGACCACTGCACAAAATAACCCGAGTAGGAGAATAGGGCCCTGAGATAATAAGACAACTACAAATGGCCAACCCCGAAGAAAAGTTAGGTTTTATTTGGATTTTCAGTCTTTCAGAAAACCTTCCCTCCTGCTGATTAAAGGCTTATATCTCTGGCTTCTCTAGTCCATCTTTTCCAGTCTTACCTGGCTTTAAAGGCTGGTAGAGCCCTTAAAAATACCTGGAAAGCATAAAATGGAAGGAAGACGCTAACAGAGGCTTTGGTAATGTAGGAAGCAACACCTAAGAACAATGAAAATAGCAGAGAAAGCCATGAATGAATTAAAAATGCATTTGAAAAGGTAAAATAGCTACCTTTAGTAAGCAGTAGTAGTAGTAGTTAGTAATCATGTTAAATTTTTATTTCCTTTTATCATTTAGTTCTTCAAATTGATTCCCTTTTTTTGTGTGTTTTGATTACATCTATGCTTAGTCCTGTTGTCTGATCCAACTTACAGCCTCTTTGGCTTGATTGTCTAGAAATATGATCAAAGGGCAGTTGATTATAATTCTGGAAAGTTTCCTTTCACACAAGTTTATCACTCTCCTTGGAGGCCAAGGACACAGGAAATGCAGGCTACATCCAAGCTCACTTTATCACCAAAGGATTTTTAAGAACAGCACACGCTCATAAATAAGATTTGGCTGAACTCTTGACTGACAGGCTAGAGCTGCTGTTTGATATCAGTGTATCCTGATAAACCTGAGCTCTAAGGTGGTGCTCTGAAACATCAACATAGGTGTACTTTTAGATTTTTATTTCTTTTGTATTCTTAAACTTCTCTCTTGTTCCATTTCTCACCTTACCTCTATTCCACAACAGTTTTGGGCAACATCATACATGAACAACCAAGCTGTGGCTGCTGTTTATGTAAATCTTCCTACACCTTCCTCAGAAGGGATTTTTTCAACATACTTTCTGGGCAGTATGTTCAGTTTGAAATAGCTAAATATAATCCATGTGAAAATATTTTTGTGCCTCTGTAAAGATGTAAGCAGAAATTTGTATTCCCAGGGGAAAAAGAAAAAAAGAAGATTGGTGAATGGAAGTTGTTTGTAAGGTGCTTTTTATATTCCTGGATATGTGCATACTTGAAGGGATGAAATTGCAGAGCGGTTTAGAGGTCCACTTTAAGTAATACTTCACCAGCACATGGAGGACTGGGTTGCTGAGGGTGCCTGCTCCATTATGCTATACTTAGGAAATGGTCAAAAGCAAGGAAGGTCAAGGTTGTGCACCTGGTGTTTCAGCATTACGCACCAACCCAATAGAAAATAAGAACATCAGAATGTGAGGCTAGACTTGAACAAGCACTGCTGCTGCAGTGTGAGCAAATGTGAAAACACACATTTTTGTTACAGACACTCTTATCTCCCATCATTTCCTACTGCCAAGCTCTTAGTACTTTCTTTGTAGGAAAGTGAATGGATACGAGTGTGGAGCTCAGAATAAGGGTTAAGAAAAAATTCATGAAATCCAGTCATAGCCTGCAAACATCTCAGATTCAGAAAAGCCTCTGTATTTGAAAAGGCTGTATAGTGACATGGAAATTATTTGATATCTTGGAATTTGAAGGCTGCAGGCTTCTGAAAAACACATGGTATCGATGTATTATTTAGGAAGCCGTTCATTCCCTGCAGCACCCACCAGCTTACTTCTTAATACGACTGAAAAATGTTGTGAAGAAGAGGACTACCCCAGCCCTTCCCCCAAGGGACTAGCTCCTTGCCAAACATGGACTTTCCAAGCTGCTTTTGCCTTGCATTGTTGCGATCATATCTAACTAGCCTCGTGATTTTCCCCCCGTAAGGCTGCTTCATGAATCCCCTTTGTACCACGTAAATGGCTAGTGTGAGGGGTTAGCACTCACATATACTGTTTTGTTCTTTGCCACCTCATCTGAACTCTTCCATTTCAATGGGCAGCCAGCAGTAGAAAGTTTCTGATCAAACTGAAAATCCTTGCATTTAAGTGGAGCCTGTCTTGCAAAAGCTGAGGGAACAAGCTGAGGAGTTAATACACCCACTCATCATCTAACCTTGACACTGGCACATACAAAAGCACAAGTGAATGAAACAGCATCATTTTCTGCTAGTTCCTGAAGGTTTTGAGATCATGGGTCTTGGCATTTGCTTTAACACTCTGGCTGTCACTAGCATACTTGTGTAGTTATTGTACATATTATCGATTTTGAAAGATTCATATTCTCTGCTTTTTTATTGATTGGTAAGGGGTGATTTTATTGAAGGCTGAACAAGTACCTCCAGCTACTGAAGGTACATGAAAATTAATGCAACTATGGGTACAGGAAGTCTACTGGGTCCTTTGTGATGAAGTTGTAGACAGTCAAAGCTGGAAGAGAGGGAACTTTCCTTCCAGACTGTGAAGGCAACGAGAAAATCAGCTAATGATTTCAGGCAATTCTTGAAAGCCTTGGAACTTCTAACAGTAAAAATATTATGAAAGATGCACTGACTCTTCTTTCTTTTGATTTTTAACTTTATGAGCCCAAAATACATTCAGGTTAATGAAATTCTGCCCTTGGAACGTACACTGTACAATGCAAAGTCAAAGTTGCTAATGGTAGCGTAGAAATGAGGTGCTCAGTCTAAGTTTAATTTCATTTCACAAGTGATTACTGCTAGTCTGCTCTCTGGTTTCTGAGACAGAAATAGTCACCCATTCATTTATCGTATGATAATAAGCAAAATCTGTATTTGATGTTATTCAGAGCTTGCTTTGAACTGTTAAATGGTCAACAGTTACCGTGCAACTGAAAGGCGATAACTTCCCTGTGATTCTTATTTTAAAGGGAGAGAAATTCCTCGGTTTCAGCTTAGTGATGCTGCTTGTGAAGCATTCAGCTAAAGGTGTGAGCTATGAAATTCCCTCCCCTGCTGAGGATGAAGAGTCAGCAAACACTGCAACCACACAGCCTCTCTCAGTCATGTGTGAAACAAAGCTTCTCCATCTCTGTCAAGAGGATGTGTTCAGTGGCTAAAATAGGTTAAAATAGGAGACAGAGTTAATCTCATTTTTAGTAGTCTTTGTAGTGGACTTGAGCATAGTGAAATGATGCAGTTTTGCTGTACCTTGCCACAGTGGGATTCAGTCCAGAAAGAGACCAGCAACATGAGAAAAAATATATCTGAAGAGAATTCATGTCTTCAGGCAAGCTCACTGCCAAGAAATGAAAGCAGGCCTGTGCAGTTTGCAAAGATCCAGAGGGCCCCTTTTGATGAATGAATAATGGGGCAACATCAAAAGCAGATTCCTGGATATTACGGAACACCTGATGCAGGTTTCTGCATTTTGGAGATTTTATTATATTCAAGAGAGATTTTGTAAGAAATGTGAGTTGACACCATATTCACAATACACATAATTCATAATGGGCTATGTTCTACTGAGCTAGCAGGCCCTCAGCTTGCCATTGAACTTGTTCACTGGCAGATCACAGAATCACAGAATGGTTTGGGTTGGAAGGGTCATTCAAAGATCATAGTTCAACCCCCATTGCCATGGGCAGGGACACCTTTCACCAGATCAGGTTACTCAAAGTTCTGTCCAACCTGGCTTTGAACACCTCCAGGGATGCGGCACCCACAGCTTTTCTGGGCAACCTGTTCCAGTGTCTCACCACCCTCATCATAAAAATATTATTCCTTATATCCCATCTAAATCTACCCTCTTTCAGTTTAAAACTGTTGCCCCTTTTTCCTGTTGCTACAGGCCCTGGTCAGAAGTCTTTCTCCATGTTTTCTATAAGGCCCCCGTACAAACGGAAAGGCAGCAATAAGGTCTCCCTGCAGCCTTCTCTTCTCCAGGCTAAGCAACCCCAATTCTCAGCCTTTCTTCACAGGAAAGATATTCCAGCCCTCTGATTATTTTCATGTCCCTCCTGGACCCGTTCTAGCAAATGCATGCCTCCCTTGTGCTGGAAACCTCAGAGCTGGATGCAGTACTCCAGAATGGGTCTCACCAGAGCAGAATAAAGGGGGACAATCACCTCCCTTGACCTGCTGGGCACTTTTTTTTTAATGCATCCCAGGGTACAATTGGCTTTCTGGGCTGCAAGTACATATTGCTGGCTCATACCAGTAATACTAACAATGGAGAAGGTGTTGTGAAGCTGTGATTCTTTTTTTCTGAGCTTTAAATTGTCATATTCACTGAAATTATATTCTCTGATGTTTTCTTTTCTCCCTGCCTTCAAATCTTACTTCTTCTCCACCTCTGCTATTTCCACTCCATTCATCACCTCTCCAATAAGCTGGTCTCCTTTAAAGAGCGGACTCTCATTTCTTCTGCTTCTAAGGTGTAGCAGAATTTTGTGGTTGTAAGGGACGCATTTCCCTGCAGTGGAAAATTGACACACAGAGACAGGCTGAACTGCAGATATACATGGATACAGTTGTTGCTCATCCTAGTGGCTTGACAAGTTATCCTAGGAGATAGCTCTGGGATTATGCGTCACTAGGGCTTTTTGGGAAACTGATGACTTTACTATAATTATGCCATTCTTCTACTTGTGCTTTAAGTCCTTTGTGTCATCCAGGATATGGGGAAAAAAGAGTGGACCTATGACTAGAGATCCACCACAAATGTTGCCATAGAGATCAAAGGTTACTGCCGTTTTGCAAAAAGGCAGTTCCTTGAGGTTAACCATCATTTTATCCATGTTGTGTACTTGATGGATGGGTAACAGTGACAGTGAAATTCCTTGGGAGTCCATCACTGGATTCTTGAGACCTACTGGAAGATGCTTAGTCACCCATGCAACCGCTGAACTAAGAGAACAACTCAGCTCATCTAGCAAAGTCACATAGCCCAAATGTGTTAAGGCATGCAGGAAGGCCTAACAGGGAGCTTTCAGCTTTTGAAGTTCCAATGAAAAGCCAAGTCAATCTTATCTGTCCACAGATGGAGCTTCTCATCCTTTTCTTTGGTAGGTAGGTACTGGGTAGGCCTTAGAAATGGTCTTTGAAAAGTGCCCAGGATGTGTGACTATCTCCAAGGGAGTATCTCAGATTCAGTATCTCAGATGAATTCACCTGCTTTTCTTCCCTTTCCTGGAAAAGAAAAACAGAAAAAAAGGTATGGAAAAGTATTCTGAAAACCCCAAATAAAATGTCTCTGAAAGACTGTGTAGAAGTATGGAAAAAGAAATAAGAACACACCAAAGCTGAAGCTGGATACAAAACCGGTCAAGGGGACTTGGAAGGGCCTGTCTCTCTATGCCAGCAGAGCAGAAAGGGCTGACATGGTCCTTCCAGGGCAACACCACTGATGGGGAAAAAATGTAATTAGTTTGCAATGTTTATTACAGATCTAGGCTTCTTTCCTCCTAGGTGCGTCAACACTGAAAAATGGCAAGGGGAATTGCTGGAGCTGCATTGTTTTATTGAGATATTTCACCCAACGTAATACCCTCTGGTTTTCAGAAGCAAATTAATGTCTCCAGCCAAAGTTTTCTGTTTTGTGCACATAAGTGCACTGGCATTCACAAGCGTAAAGTTCATTTGCATGGGCTAGCTGGCAACACTCATGCTCCTGGTGGTTAAATCTTAGCTGTAAAACCCTTACCATTATAGAACACTATACCTCAGAATTGTGTCCAGGCGCGTGTGTCAAGAGCAGTCTCAGCCATGTCCATGTACTTTTCATCCTTTTATTGATTCCTTTGCACCTAAAAAGTCACAGCTGCTTCCATTTCAGGAGATGTACTATAGTTCTTTTAAAACAGTATGACACAGTAGCTGGAATGTGCTGCAGAGTTAGGACTGCTAGGTAGCTTGTTTTTAATTTTCTCCACAGGAAAGAGTAATGTGTAACTTCTCAGCAGAGTAACTGTCACAAAGAAAGAGGATAGAATAAAAGGCATATTTTCGCTCATGTCAAGATAAAACCGAACCAAAAAAAAACCAACCCCTTTCTCACAGTTCTGTCTTTATAACTCTGAAACTGAATTTATATCAAGATTTCTGGTTTGAATGAGAAATCGGCCTCAGATGCTCATTGGAGACACTGAGACAATTCAAACTTTCCAAGAGTTTCAGTGTGTTGGTTTCTAGTATTTTGATCCAAACAGATCTCTAATTAATACTGTAAAAAATTCCAGTAAAGAACACTATCAGAGGAGAGTGCTGCTGCAAGCATAGGGATGAATAGTTAATTGCGGAAAAACTTCATCACATTCACGCAAACTGCATTTCACAAGTACCTGGGCAGCAATTTTAGCATGCATGGGCAATGGCTAAGGGGGCAGTCTGAAGCAATAGCAACTTGACCTCAGTGCTTTTATTTGCTAAAAATGTTTAACAACTGCTTTTAGATATTCAGTTAGCATTGGAAGTAGTGATTTCTTTTTAATTAAAATCTCCTAAAAACTGATGTGACAGGGTTCTCTGAAAAAAAAAAAAAAAAAAAAAAAAAAAAAAAGAGAACTGGCAAATTAATTAACTAAACTAAAAGGTCAGTTTTAAAATCCTTCTGCAGACTAATTAAATCCTAGACACTGACATTTTTGGCTAAAAATTGCAACCATAGTAATTAGTGTTGCAGGAAATTTCCATATGCCATTGTGCCAAGTGAATGAGAGTATTTCATAATTGTTCCTGTAGGACTTCTTGCAAATAGCTGGGAGGGACATGATCCTATTGTAGGAAATATGCAAAGGCATCGTAGTACTTTCATTCCAGTAACAGTGGCTCCCCGGGTCGGTTGTGTGAAGGAGGGAGAAGTCTGACAAATGTCAGGAATATTGTAAATTATTATTATAGTAGTCTCTCCTTGTTGCTTAACACTTTTCTAAATATTGCTATTTAAAGAAACAACCACTACTTAAATAAATAGGGCAAGCTGTTAATCAAAAGGGTGTGGATAAATACATGCTGAATACACGATTAAAAATCACCATAGTGAACAATTTTATATGATAAAACAAAAGGTGCTGCTAATTATTTTATTTTATTTGCATATATTTAATTATGCAGAGATTTTTTTTTAATCATTAACTTTTTCAGGACTGCTCAGGATTTGGTAAATGTCAGGCAGTAAAATTAAAATGTCACTACATGACATAAGGGTCAAGTAGACTTAATAAACCTGAACTACATCATTCCACATTTATTTCCAGATTTTCTTTTTCTACTGGAAAATGTGGTAAAAATGTGACATGTTTTTTGTACAGCCCATGTGCCTTTTGGATTCAATAGATTGAGTTATTCAGACCTTTCTCTTTTCAGAACATTGTA
>NW_010103510.1:0-22657 GCF_000699245.1 Pterocles gutturalis | reverse complement strand
AGAGACCGCTCCCATCTTGAGGGGCACTGGTACAATATGATGATCTGGGTAGCTTTTTTCTTTAATAAATCTGTCTCTCCAAAGAAAATTAAAATGTCAGAATAAGAAAATTACCAATTTACCCAATAATTAAAATGAGTAAAAGATACATAATTGGTTCAGATGAGAAGCAAAAATAGATAGTGCTGCTGTGCTGAAGGACTGCGCAGCCCGGGCTCATAGACCTTTCTTGTGTTCCTGAAATGGTGCTCTCAGATGGGCCAGCTTCATCCTCTTGTTCCAGGGCACTGCTCATTCCTATTGTGTCCTTCTTTTATTCTCCACAAAAGTGTCGTGATTAGCACTTGGAAAAATAGTTGACAGTCTCCTCTGTGGTCAGCTAAACTGCAAAATGCTCTGCAGTGCCGCACCACAGGAGTGAGGAGAGAAACTTTCAGAGTGTCTCCAAGCCCTGCTGGCCTAATTGTCCTCAAGTCTCTGCAGTTAGTCTGCAGTTTCTTCTTTCAAAGACTAATGTGATAGTCTGTGACTGACTGCAGCAATCAAAGAGCATTCAGGTGCATGTAGAGAACAATTTTCTGGTTGATGTGTTCTTTCAGGTGAACTCATTCAGTAAAATGACATTTCATACTTCTCTTAGAAAATTTCAGTATTTTTGTTTTATTGCAGGTGAGGAATATATGTCTTTCAAGTTATTGTTTCAAACTCTATGCAAACTTAAGTCCTCTCATGGTAAAACTTAGGGTGAGACTGAATAGCAAGGGAATATAATCTGGGCTCATAGTGACAGAACTTCAGATACTTGTGGTCTTATAAAATTGGTCACCTGTACAGTGAGGAGAGGATAGGGGTGTTCCAAATCCTGGGTGCCCCAAGTTTTGCACAGGAACTTGAAGACCTGGGAGATTCACACAAAGACTGCTCCACAGGGTTATCCAGTCCATAGTCTATCAGCTTCTCTAACAGTCTTCCTATCCAGCCAGTCTCCACTGGACTTCAGAGTGAGTTGGTTTTGGGAGTGCTCCTGCTAAAGCAATGGGTTTCCTTCTCTTTGAGAAAAATTTAGTTTGGGAAAAAAAAAAAAAAAAAAAAAAAAAAAAAAGTATGTTCCAGTGCTAAATACTGTACAAACATACATCTAAGTAGAAATAAAGATAGAAACTTATGATTAAAACCCTTGTTTGTGCCCCTCCTGAACAACATGACAAGCCTGGGCAGGTTTTACAAATATAGCGGTACGTGCTTTTTCTGGGTGCCACAGCACTGATTTTCCCTTAGAACAAATTACTTCAGCAACAACCTCCCCCACCACGCATGAGACACTTATGCATCACATCCTCTCCTAGGTCAGTGGGACATTATCATTCCACAAAGGAAAAGATACACTAAGCTGTATGGAAATTTTAAGTGTTTTGCCTTTGTGGCAGCAAAATGAGATGTTGATCACAATAAATTATGCAGCTTCTCAATAAGGCCATCATTTTTGCTTACATCAGCAAGTTAACAGCTTTGTCCTTTTCCAGAAATAACCCTCCAGGCTCTTTGAATGCTCAGGCAGGGGAGGGGGATATGTTTTCCCTATGCTCATCCCCAGAACTGGAGTCCTGCATTTCTGTAAGGATTTCAAAACCTCAACAAAAAGGGGCTTGCGATCTGCAGGGGCACAGGAGTCCTGTATTCAAAACCAAATTTGTGACAACAGATATTTGTCCAGTGGCAAATGTTGCTGTTAGCTAGATTCATCTGTCTGTGTAGACATCGTCACTGGAATGCGTTTGTGTCAGCCATTTAGGAATATTTGATTAGGGGTCAGAGCAAAAACATTTTTTATAGATCTGGTGTACAACACTAGGATAGGTACCTCACACCTCTGGGGTTTATTTCGTCAGCCCTAAAGGACAATACCGATTCTAAACCATCCCTGCATCATACACAGCATGTGTGTGCTGAGGGTACCTATACTGTTTTTACAGGTTTGAAGTTTGGGAGGAGAAGAGGAGAAGACCGGAGGAGGGCTTTGTCATGCACAATTTGTCCTATTGCAGCTTTTAGAGCACCGCAGTATATTTTCACAAATGACCCATTGGTACAAAGCTGTCCAAAAACATTTTCAGCACAAGTGTATGTCTAATGCAGGCATTGTGGTATAGTCTCTGGATTTTGCATGCATATTGAAAATTGAAACAGCTTTTCGATATCTTCAAATAGCAGCAGGATGCTGGATAATTTGGATTGTGCCTCATGCAGGCAGGCATATAATCCAGCACCCTGAAGCTGTGTGTGCCACACACCGAGTACTAAGAAGTTACTTGCTCTTGTAGCATGTTTGAGAGGAGAGACTGGTAAACTCAACGAGCAACAGTGCTTTTCTCAAGACAGAGTTCATCCTCTCTAAAGGCTTTGGAGCAGATGAAGCTGAGCTAATCATCAAGAAACCCTCTAATCTCTATCATTACTTAGGCTTTCATGTTAGACATTGTGACAGCTTTTCCCCCTTGTCATCAGGAGGACAAAGCAGTGGTTGGTGCTCTCTGGTGAGACCAGAGCCATTTACAGCAGGCTGAGCTTTTCCAAGTTAGTATTCAGCAGTCATACGCAGTCAGTGAACGGAGAGATGATCTCAAAAAGGTGTTGAGAAGGGCCTGGCACAATGGAGGGCTTACCTTGCGTTCCTGTCGGCTGATTGTCAAACAAAGGTAGAGCCAGCCATTACCAAAATGCATTAATTTGTGAAGAAATACAGAAATAAACTGGCTACTTAGGGCACTAACTATTACAGGCAGAGAAATAATACAATAAATCACTGAAATGAAGAAATGTGGCAAGAGGCACTGAAAACTGAGAGATTTTGTCACTAAATTGCAGCATTAATAGTGTTTTGAAGCTTCACATTTAAATTGCCTATTTCTGACACTCAAAATGCACATTAGGAAAATGATGCCTCTTTTATAGTTACTCATTAAAAGGAAGGGGATAAATAAGATGGAGTTTTAAACTATAAATCTCTTTCATAATGAACAACCAATAAGAAAGTATGGGGCAGACAAATAAATGGATAGTGAAAGAATGATTTTTAAAATGCTTTTGTAATCTGGGGTATAAATGAGCAACTGTCTCATCTGATCTGGGATGAGTCATTTTTAGAAGATCTGAGTATGATCCTGAGTGCAGGAGATATTAATATGTTACTTGATAATGAAGAAGAACTAGAAATAATAGAAAAGGTTATTTCTATTCCCTTGAAATAATTCAGGCATTGTGCAATTACACTATTTGTCTCTTCTTTACATGATTGCAATTCTACATGTATTTCCCCACCTACAGATACATTTCTAACTAACAAGGCATAACTTCAGATTACCTCGTCTAGCCTATATGACAAATTCAGGGGAAGAATCAGAAGGAACTTACACATCACTGTGGCATTTAGTCTTACTGGAAAGGTCTTTCATGATCACCTGTGTAACTTTCCAGCTCTCGTTAATGGCTGCTCAGTAGCCTGCTGCTGATCAACTATTTGCATAGCATCTGCATTTATCTAATCTTTATTTATTTTTTAAAGACTGAAAAGTTACAGCTCGTTTGCAGTGCTTCAGGATTTGAGTATTAAACAAAAATGCAAATACAGCAGTAAGCCCTTAATGAGATGTATCCAGCTCATTTTTTTCAGCATTAACTCCATTTTTATCATTGAGCATCCACAGTATAAACTATTCATCAGCTCCAGAACTTAATTTTATTGTATGATCAGCCACTGTCATATATTTTACAAGCTGAAATTCTATTTTTATCCACAATAAGAATAATGATGTTTCAAACTGACATTTACTGTCCAAAGGAAAACTGCTCAAATACTGTAACAAGACGTCTTTTCTTCTGCACCTTGGAGAGTTACCAAGCCAAAATGCAATGACACACACTCCTGTCTTGGTGGTACTTGACTGCTACTTTGCACTGACTTGGAAGATTAGAAAGGTGCAAGGTACGGTAGATGCTAGTCCCACACACTTGTGGCCAGAAAAGGAAGTCTGCTTGAAGCAATTTAGATGCCCTGAGAGAAATTCCTTCCTTTGGAAGTATCTGAGTATACACCACATTTCAGCTCCTAATTTTAATTCTCTGAAGCAAATGGTATAAAACAAACTTTTGCCTCCAAGAAAAGGGAACATAACTCTCTGCTTAATACCGCAGTATGGACAAAACCCTCAGGTCCAGGCCCCTGGATCACTTGTGGCGAAACCTGTGTCTCACCCCTGGAGCTCTGCTTAGCTTACAGGTGTGCAGCAGCCCTTCCCCAGAGCCCTTGAAGACTTTCTTCACCTCTTTCACTTTTGGGATGGATTGCCAGGGGTAAGGAGAAGGGATGAAAGGGAGCATGGCTTCCGCTCTCTTCAGTACTAATATTAATTTTTTGTCTCTCCTGAATTGTTAACTGTCCTGGAGAGAACAGCCTGTGGTTCTTGTTACCAACAAATACAACTTGTCAGTACTGTTGGGGGTCACATCCTCTCCCCAGCACTGCCAACCGCACCATCTTTTTTCATCCCCTTGAGAGATGCGTGAGAGGCACCTGTAAGGTAGTTTGCTGCTACTGCTGCAGAGTCACCAGTGCCCAGAAGGATGACAAATAAGTCTTTCATGTCTGGATTTCTCAGCATTTCCTCTGTCATGGTGAGGTCTGCAACAAGGGGCGTCAATCTCTCCACCAGCTTTGGGTGATCAGGTCTGTCTAACCATATTGATGGTTCCTTACTCTGCTGCTTTTTTTACCCCCAAATCAAAACTGAAAAACAAACTTCAGAGCCAAAAAGTACCCGAGTATTTCACAAACGCTTTTATTGCAGCAATGAAGCCAGTTAAGCTTTCACGCCAAAGTCAGCTACACTGTGAACTGCAGAAATGCTTATTTTTTCTCAGAAACTGTACTCACATTCATTAGGGTTCAGTTTTATCTTTAATTTTTTAAAAACTCCATCCCCATTCCTCTTGTTCCCTCTATGTCTTGTGCTTTAATCTGCAGGTTTCTACATACTCCAGTTTCGATGAACAAGCTACACAGTGCGGGGTGCATATTACTCTGCATGCCTCATAGCAAATTTCTATTCACATTCATTTTAAGCAAAGCCTATAAGGTCCTATAGGTTCTTCTTGCAATTTTAAAACATGTTCATATGAGTTACTGAATTTTACATCCAGATTGGCTTTGATTGTTAATGGGTTTATTTGGGCAACAGAAGCCAAAACTTTGTCACTGTGACAACTTTTATAGCATCTTTGGTATCTTGCTTGGGAAAGAACAAGGGTTTTTAATATCAGGTTGTTGGTCTTAAAATCCTCATGACAAAGATTTCATCAATGTGTCAACTATAACACTGATAATGTAATATATATGTTAATACAATAATATAATATATATTATAACGTAAGTAATACAATAAAGATGGTAATATAATACATTCCTGAGGTTTTTAATCTTCTACATTTTCTTTGGATGCTACAATATTTCTGAATTTTCACAGCGGAAGATTTTATAAGTGGCTTGTCTTTATTGTTAGTTCATTTGCACTGAAGAATTATCAGCTTCACAAACTCCTTTGTAGCTCCCAGTGGAACTAGTGCAATTATAAAGTTGTGCCAATTTGGCTTCTTAGCAGAAGGTATCTATTGGAAGAAAACAAATCTCTACATTAGGTTCCATCATGAACAAACAAATCGTTTTAATTGTCTGCGTAATGAGATGGCCTTTTTAAAAGTATGTACTTGGAAAGTTCACTGTTAAAGTGGATCTCTTAACTTCAGCACAGAATGAGCTTTGCAGCAAAGCTAATTGTATCAAGTACAGCAAGGCTATGTTTCAGCTTTTGAAATGTCCAACAGTTCATCTATTGCTTTTTATTATCTGTTTATCTGGTTTTAATCATAGAATCATAGAATGGTTTGGGTTGGAAGGGACCTTAAAGGTCATCTAGTTCTAACCCCCCTGCCATGGGCAGGGACACCCTCCACTAGACCAAGTTCTTCAAAGTCTCATCCAACCTGGCCTTGAACAGTCTCAGGGATGCAGCATCCACAGCTTGTCTGGGCAACCTGTGCCAGTTAATAATTTAAAAGACTCTGAAATCCCACAATTTTACAACATTACGTACTTGGTTTTTATTTGTTTAAGAGAAAATGACAAAGTGTTATACTGCAATTATAGGTGAGCTTAATTTTTAAAAGGATGTTGTATTTCATTGATTCTTATAACTGATTTTAAGTAGATAAGTTCAGAGTTTCTAAGACATTGTTTAGATTGCTTATTTCTACTGCAAACTTTTCTTTATGTAGATGATTTTACTAATTGTGTAAGTATCTTTCTGGTAGGGGAGCAGGGGCAGCTCCCACCTTTGAAATTACAGGATCCATTCCCACGATAACTTCATAACCCTTTGTAAAATCTGTCTTATTCCTCCTTTGTGGTAAGCATAGCTGGTGCCCATGTCAGCATCCAGCCCACAACACAAAACAGCAGATGTGGCAGCACACCCACAGTGGCACATTCCCTGGCTGTCCACAAGGTCACAGATGTGAGCATGTACAGCTTGGGCTGAGTGAAAGGAGCTTTTAGGATATAATTAGAAGGTCCCAAAACCCCATCTCTCCTGTGATCTTGCTGGTGAGGTAAGTGGTAAGAAGTTCTTGTATAACTGAGTGCTTCAGCTATCCTTTTCATAGTGAAGCTGAACAAAGTAGATTGGCTTTGTGTTGGAAAACATGTTCAATAAATGCATTGCAGAGCTCTTGTGCATTTGTGTGCCTGTGTGATAGGTAGCCCTTGTTGGGGATTTTCTTGGCTGCCCCCAAGCTCATAGAGATGGGCCTGTGGCAGCTTGGCTGGAGCTTGAAAAGAGGGCACAGACAAAAGCTGGAAAGGTCTTTACAGGATGTAAAAGAACATTTTGTCTATCTTCAAAAGTCTAACCACTAGATGTTTTTGTCTTGTTAGGGTTATCTTTCTAATGAAAAACTCTACTCTTGCTTTGCACAACCTTGCTCCCTTAAACTTTGATTGTGTAAAGCATATGTGCGCGCTCACACACATCTACTACTGTTGAGATCCCCACCAGGTAAAAGGTACGAGTACTAGCACTGTGGTGGATAAGCATGGTCTCAAAAGACATGACCACAAAATATATCTAAGGTAAAGGCTTAGAAATGTCTAAATAATGAAAATATGTCAAGGGAATTAAAAATTGAGTACATTTAACACAAGTACTTCCTTCCATTTTTTAAAACATTTTCATAAGGTATCTCAAGCTATCATATTTCTCTTTTCATTATGAACAATGTGTCAGAAATTTTTAAACTTCTGCTTTACTATGTATTTTTTGCTACTTTCCTATACTCCCTTTTAATACTTAGAAAACATTATCCCTGCTTGGGTTTAGTTTGCCTTCTCCAGGAGGTGACATAGAACATAAAAGCAGGAAGTGGGAAAGCCGTATTTGGAAACAAAGTCTTAAAGGCAGAAATACCAGTGAAGCCCTGATCCACTGAGAGACTTCAACACATACAGCTGGAAGTGCATGAACGGTCTCATTAACACCAAAGAAAGCATGTGAGCTTAAAACTCAGTTTGAAGCTTTACTGGTTCAGAAGCACATGGTGTTTGGGTTTGTTTTCAACTGCAGCCTAAGTTGATGTCAACAACAAATTGTTATTTTTCTGTGAATATTTTAGTGCCATGTCAGAAATGGGATTGATCGCTTCATATCATTGCAGGAATTGGCTTGCAAAAACAAAGCAAAAGAAAACAAAACACTGCCACAATCTGCATTAGTTAGTGCCTTTTTAGTAGAAAAGTCAAAGATTAGATGGGCCATAGAAATGAACAACTTTTGTGCCTTTGAAGTTGCTCCAGGTCAGCTGGCAATGCACTGCTGGGTTGGCCTCACTGCTACCTTTGCAGTATTTGGGTGGCACTTTTGGTACATTTGTTCGGGGTGGGGAAGTGAAGTCAGTGGTTCCATTGCAGTGTCTTTCAAAAGCACTGTGTTCACCAACATTAAATATCTTTAAATTTTATCTCAGACGTACCTGTTCCTGTGGTAACTAAACGAAATACCCATCGTCACACTTAGCATTCAGTGGACTCTTGCCTTGACCTCACCTCTTCAAGCATCCAAAATTCGTTCTTCTCCTTTATATCCACCACACATCTCAAAACCTCAGCTAAGCTTTTTGCATCCTTTTCCTTTTAGTAGTGGTTAGATACAGGTATGAAGTTTGCATTAACACTGAAAGATTGTTTGAACCATACCTATGTTGAGTTGCTGTATTGCTGTTGAAGCCAAGGCTGCACCCTGCCTGACGCTGGCACGGAGGTGCCTGGACCACCAGGACAATTCTTGGCCCTGAAAGTTCCCAGTGCAGCAGCAGTCCCTGTTGCAGCCCTAGTGTTCAGAAGACGCAGAAATCTTGTAACTAGTATCCCAATCTCTGTTTTGTATGAAATTACTTCTACGAGGCTTTTGGATGTGTTTTTATGAATCAGATATGTTCAAATTATTTACAGAATGTGCTAGCTTCAAATAACCTTATTAGTAGAGTAGCATGTTTTAAGACTTAAAAAAAGCAAGCTCTGCTCCTGTAAGTAATCCCTGCTCTAATGAACAAACTCAGGAGAGTGAAATGCATAAACAGAATCTGTGGGATCAGGGCATAGAACTTATTTTCAAGTCCAAGGAGTTTGTCAGTGTAATATCAATGAAATGCTACAAATACTTGTGGCAAAAGAAATAACAGTACTAAAACCTTATAGTGCAATACAGTCTATTCAACATCAAAGACACAAGTATGTTTTTTCAGTACAAATTTATCCAAAACCGGTATTTACTCACCTACAATGGAACTCAAATATTTGCAGAAAATACTGTATTTGAATTTTACGTCAGAATGTATCATATTTAGCCTCTGTGCTGCTGACACACCTGTTATTTCAAGCTCTTTGTCTTCATTTAAGCAGTCACAAACTCTACCATAAACCTTAAGGACTTTAATGTTCCATAATTCAATTTACAGCAGCTTCACTTACCATAAGAAGTATCCTTATAAAAATGACATCCAAACATTCCCCACATATTTCTGCACCATAAATTCTATATGAAATTCAGTCAGTTTTAAAGTAAATTCAAGATTCTTTGATAAAGAGTGGAGATTCAGCCTGGTAGCTTCAAGTTAAACTGTGTTATTTCTGTACTTTATGTATCATTGCTGACTATAAAAATTGTAGAATAAGAACTTAACTGGAAATTCTCCAGGGAAGTGTTTGAGATAGAATGCAGTATGTTCACGTGTACCTATATTGCCTCTACCATGGTGACAGAAAGAAAAATATGGTTTTTTTTCAGTAAACTGAATGCTTATCTCTCAAAAGTCTCACAGGGAATGGTTATTTATAACGCCAAGCCGCCATTTTAAGATGGGTACTTCTTTTTTTGGTTTTTGACTGCCACCAATAATAACGATTCCAGGCAGCAAATCAGATCCCATAATGAGTATTTTATCACTTTCATTCTTGTCTGGTTTTAGAAGGTTATCTTGAACTTATGTTGAGATACTAAGGCTGAAATTTGGACCATTTCTGGTGATTAAAACCCCCTGGTCCTAAATGTATCAGGTCTGTAAAATATAGCCATATTGGTGATGAAAAACCCTCACTTGTGGACAGCTGTAAACCTATTTACTTATTACTGTTCTTAAATCCCTGTAGGGTGAAAGAGAAATGAAAGATGTCATAGCTCTCCTCGGTTTTGCTTTTTTATTTTTTTTTTATTTGTGGCATATCTGACCTGTACCTCAGCCCTTCAGTTATGATTTTACTGGGCACTATTTACTAAGCACAGGTAACAGCAGCCTACCTTGTATACTCCCAATCAAAACCAAAGGACCTCCTGTATGTCAGGGATATTCTGTTATTAAACCCCAACATTATTAGTTTTTCTTTCCTTTTGACAACAGAAATAGAAACGTGTCAGTGAGAGAAACTCTTCAATTATCTGTATTTTTTTGAAGGGCAGATCTGAGCCTTCTGAACCTTATCCTGTTTTTAACAGAGTTTGCTACAAATGGGGGAAGAAGTGGCGTGGCTGCTTGCCAAATCCTCCAGATCCAACTTAAACACCCCTTCCCTCTCACTGGCTTTGTCCAGGCTAGGATCTGTAGGGGGTTCTTCTGCAAACTTCTGCTAACCCTTTCTGACCTGTGTGAAAATTCAGGCACTTATGAGGCAGATTGCCTTTAACAAATACTGATCTCACCTAGTTAAAACTTCACAGATGCCTGTGGCCAAGGTCAGCCACTGATGCAGTGGCTGTGAGGGCATCAGGCATTACTGCCTGCCAGCTGCTTGTTCCTGTGCCACTGAAAGCATCATGTCGGTGGATTTTTCTCCCTCTAAGTGCAGCACCAGCTTCAGGTACCATGCTTTTCAAACTAAGGCAGCAGATATTGCACTGAGGCAGACAGGCACCATGGGCATCCACTGCACATGACTCAGCCAGCAAAAAAGTCTTTGTGTGGTGGCTCTTCGATTAGTCTAGAAAAATCCATAGACCTCAGGGAGGGTTTTCTCTGAGGCAGAACTGCAGGACTGTACCTGAACCAAATATTTGGGAAAGGAAAGCCCCCAAGGAACATGGGAACAAATACGTGCAGCTGGGGAGAAGATTCATAAAAAGTGCACACAATGCTCTGTCTTGCAATGTGCATCACCCTCAAGGATTCCTTTAGGCACCCTTCACACAGAGCCAGACTTTGGTTCTCACAAAGGTCGTATTCAAAGCCTGCAGGTACCCAGCTTGTAGAAATTGTAAATGTTGAGCTGAAGGTCAGTTTCCATGTTTTACTGCAAGTTTCTGGTCTTTCTCTTGAAAACATGGTCTAGTTATTAAATTGTTATCACAGGTACTTGTTCCTAAACGTTAGAGGATGTTTATAGTCTCCGTCCACTACCATTGCCCTTAGGATCCTAATATATAGAAACAGGCTTTTTGAGGATGGTGTATAAGATTTTTCTTCCTTATCAAGAATCTCACTGATGTGAGTGGGGAGATGTTTATCACTGCCATGCAGAAACCAAAGAGAAAATTGCTCACTGACTACCAAAGCTGGAGGAGCAGAGAGACAGATCTATGGAGGAGAGAACAAAGGGAGAGGGAGAGGCCAGCCCTGGGATAGATGTCATTCTTTTCCATTGTGAAAGCCACACTCATTATTTTTGGAGTCCAAACAGTAACTTAGAGGGACATTCTGTTGACCAGCTTTTACCCCATTTTTAAATTACAACTTTCATTACATGTTAGAGCTCATACAATATTAATGAACACAAGTGTCCGCACTGCTTCCCCTCTGACCCAACCTTCAAGCTGCTGAAGTGGAAATTAGGTTTTGTTCCTGTTGCTGTTTTTAACTTGGCATAATATTTGAAAATGATACTTGATGGATTTGCTGAGGTGCAAAAGACTGGTTCTGCAGATCACACCTTCACTCCAAAATGGAAAGGACTGGCTAAACAAAGTGGGTGAGGGGAATCTTTGTTTCTCTGACAGAGACAATTGTCACTCCAACATGAAATTTTAGCTCATCCTCTGTTTTGAACAGGTGGACAGATTCTTTGAATCCCTGCTGAGAAAAAAGCTTACATGATTCTGACTCCTTACCTTAAAGAAAAGGTTTTTGCAAAATGGTAGAACATAAGGCTCGAGTTCCTAAGACCCAAGGTTAAGACTTGAAATATTATACTTTCCTGCTTTGCAAATATATCTGAAAGGTTAGCACCCAGTGAAACATGCAGAATAATCTTATAAAAACAAAATCTGAGGTGCATCCATAAAGATTTTTGGCCAAATTAAGACCTGATGTTTAAGCAGGTGCAGCTTGCCCATTGTGTGTATAGAGTTTGCCGTAAACTGCAGCCTAGAGTTACTGACATTACAAAACAGGTGGAATAAGTTTATCCTTTTTTAATTGGACTATAATATTCTCTCATTAGAAAATAAAGCAGCCACCTTGGCATCGCAGGCACAGAAATCATCAAGACTTTGGTGTCCAGAAAGGCTAGAAAGCTGCTGCTTTTTTCTTTTCCTGTCTTTTGATCAGGTATTTAGAACAGAAAGCTCACATTATGTTTCTTTCTCTCACAGACCTGGTGATTTTTAATACAATTTTTACATGGGCTGTGAATCCTGCGCTCTTTTCCGGAAGAAAAAAATAGCTATTGTCCCTTGGTGATGACTCAGGCATGTCTGCAGCTTGTGTTGCTATACTCAAATCAGCTTGGCCTGAGATGCTGGGCAAATTCTTAAAGTACCATGCACTCATTCTCTGAATTAGGGATCCACTGGTGGCGTTTAATTTATGTAGGAGCTTTTCATGTATTTGTACTTTTTTATGCTGATGACATCTGAAAGGTGAGAAATGGTTTGAGTGTGAAGAATATGACCGAGACTTGGGGGATCTGTGTCCTCCTCATCCACATCGCCACTCATTTCTCATCTGACTTTTGAATGAGTCGTTTACATCTCTTTGCATCACTTTCCCGGGGCATGTAAAGGAGATTTTTCTGCCACTTCAGAATAATTCGTTAATACCACTAATATTATTTCCTGTCTTCACCTGTACTGTTCCACTGGGATAATGACTCTGTGCCTACGCAGTAACTGGCAGAAGACACCCTGTTATAATTGGGGCTCTTAAAGTGTTTGTAAGTATCCAATTAGTAAAAGATGGTTTGCCTAAACTATTCTGACACACACACAGGTGGCAATGAGACACCTCAGAAAGATGGTCATTCTCCAGCTGCCACACATCATTTGTTTGCCTCTGTTCCACTTTCAACCTCCCTTCCAGTGGTGAGTAGGGAGACCACCCCTCCCATTTATAGCAAGTAGAGGCTACAGACACAGAGTGCATACATTTCTAGTTTCCATGCTACAACAATAACAACTGACTTCCTGCAGTGCTGTGTGCTCTCCACTCCACATGAGGGTGGACAAAACTCAATGTTTCTTTGGAGTCCTTCAACACCTTTCAGGTTTGGCCCCTAGGCAATTAATTGGCTTGAAAGATTGCTAGAAAATGTGGTTCTTTACCACAGCAGCACTTCTTCATTTAGTACTTTGCAAGTGAGTTGTAAAAATTTGCCCTGGAGACAGGGAAATGCAAATATAAATTAGATGGAGCACTAATAACATTACATTACAGAACAATGCAAACTGTTTTGGACACCCCACAGAGAAGAAATCCATGCATTCCTTTTTGAATCATCTTTATGGAAATATCTGTAAACGTGCCGTTATTAAAAGAGAGTAGCAATTACTTCCTTCTTTGGTTCATCAGTTGCAGGGAGGGGGAGAATCGGCAGGGGAATTAATTTTGTTTTCTTCCCTCTTCTACTCTTTTTCTTCCATGTGCTTGTCGGAGAGCTCTCACACAACAGGAACCAACAGCACAGAAGCCTCCACTGGTAGGAGAGAGCAAAAAGGATGAGAGAAGTGGTCAACATCGTTACAGATGGGGCTCTGTAGGTGGAAGTAGTTAAGAGACTAGCAGAAGCAGACAAGGTTGCAGCTAACAAGGCTACTCAGGAAGCCAAAACTATTAAGATATGTTGACATAACATTTGCAAGCTTCACGGGGGCCATCATTATAAATTAGATTTAGTATTGATCAGACAGTTCATCATTGGGGCTGGAGGAAAGCTGGACACAGAGTTCTTTACCAAATTGGCACTTCTGATTCTGCCTTCTGACTAACGCAGAGGAGTAGAAAACCCCTGTCTCCCGATTGACCTCAAGCGGTGCGACGACTGTCCTCTTCCTGGGGGCAAGCAGAAAGTTGCAGTCATTTGGAGTTGGTATAATCTTTCAAAATTGCAGTTGCAGTCATAACAAGGACATTAAAAATGTGCCTGTGAGATATGAGTTAAATCCAACGTGCCTGCAAATGCTAGCAAGTCCTTGCTAATGAGGCCTACTGGAGATTGTGCAAGCATGTCATTCAGGATGAAAACTGGCTGGCAGCGTGTTACAAGGTGTACTGAGGAAGGGATCTGGTGATTTAACACACAGGGAGAAAGCAGCTTGTGAGGCTCGTTAGATCAATGGGGATTCCAGCCTTATACCTCAAATTATATGCCCTCTCTTCTAACAATCACCTTTTGCTGTGCAACATCCACGCCTTCCTCTTTTTTTCTCTTTTCTTTTTTTTTTCTCCTCCTTTTGTTCCAGCAGCGTATTTTCATGCCTTTCCGGTAAGCACCACCAGACCAGAAAATACCCAAGGTTTATAAGGAAGCGACAGGTAATTCAGTGCAGCTGAAAGTTTCTTTGTCCAAAATGAAGGTTTCACCACCCTCTCTATCACTTGGCACTCCTTAAATTCCCAAAGAAAATTGCTGGTGACAGCTTGACAGGCTGCTGGGCTCCGGCCTCCCTCCTGGGCCCCTCAGCATGCTCCTGGAACCAGGTGCTCTCACCACGCTGAACCCCCTTGAAACACAGCTGGCAGGGGGAGATGATGGTGATCCACCTCATCCCACTCCCATCGCCCAGTGGCCAAATATCCCTCCTATGGTGCTTGAGATGGTTTGAGACCTTTTTCTCTGCCCAACCGACTTCAGGCCCCAGGTCTCCAAGGCATGTGCAGGAATACGATGGTTCTCCCTCTGCTTGCTTCTTCCTCATGCAAGCAAATGGCAATATTGTCCCAGCTGCAAGGTCTGTGTCCCCCGCCTGTGGCATTTCTGGGTGGTTGGGCATGGTGTCTCACCACGCAGACTGTAGGTCTTGTCAGTCCCATTTCTAACCCACCCTAACACACGGTTAGGATCCCAGGCACCGCGCTGGCTCTGTAGGGGTTGCATGTCGTGTTCAGTGTCTCCCTGCGTGTCCAGCCCTCCATGGTTTGCTCTTCCCACCTCTTCCCATTCCCAGAGCTGGCACAAGGCATCTCTGTCTCTGAGCAGACATTCGTGGTCCCCTGAGCAGGACTGGCACTGGCCTTTCCGTATGCCTTTCCCCTCAGCCTTCCGGACTGCTGCCTCCACACAAATACCCTGTGCTTCGAAACGCTTCATGTCCATTGACACCCAAGAGTCAATGTTTGTTCTTAGGCAACTGTGAGCTGCTACTGGGTCCCAGGAAGCAGCTGCTGTTAAAACAGAGAAACCCCAGACACAATGTCAGCATTTAGCGATTAATTATTTCTTGCCAGTGTGGAGAGATGAAGCTCCATGGACAGCGAGGCCCTGCCGGGCCCAGCCCTGGTTGCTGGCCATCTTGCTGGGCCACTGCTGCTGCCTTTCATCTGCTCCTCCAACCTCTGTCTGCAGGAGAAAACATCTTCCTGAAGGCACGTTCCACCTCTCGGGTCTCTGGTGGGGACGGGGAAGTGGGAAATGTCCTTCTGAAGACACATGGAGGAAACTAGGGCTGCTCCAGGGACCTAAGGTGCAGCTCAAAGGTAAATGAAACCTTTTAATTAGGAGGGACTGTTCTCTGCAGATCTCTATGGCATCAGCCTTCAATAACCCTTACAGCGTATTTTTAAACATCCCCTTGGCTTCAGAGAACTGTGGGGTGCGTGGCTGGCTGTGACGAGGAGCTGGGGAGGGGGCCGGTGCCGGGGTGTGGAGCAGCCACCTCCTCGGGGAAGCTGGGGGGCTGATGCGGTTTCTCCCAAAGCAGAGGAGAGCATCTCCCTCCACCTGCAAGCCGCGGCAGTGAATTATTGCGGAACAGTGTGGGGAAGCAGCAGGTGAGCAGGGGACAAAGGCTGGCAGCAGGAGAGATGTGAATGGGCTTGTGCAACTGCCCAGCCGCAGAGAGGGCTGGGAGAAAGGGAGTCTCTGAGTGAGACTATTCAAGACTTTATGTCTCGTCTCTTCACCCGCAGTGCCCCAGTAAGGAGCAAAGACTGCCCATAAATTGCAGTTTAAATCCATAATACCCCTGCACTAAACTGTCATCAAATGGTTACAGGTAAAATAACAAGACAGAAATGAAGGCTTGAGAAGGATTTTTATAGCTTTTAGAAGGTGTCTCTTGCAAGATTCTTGCCTTTTATTTCAAAGACACTTCTGAAGAGCATTAAGAAGGTGGGGGGAAATAAAGCCCCTAGATGTAAAGTGGGGAAAAAACAATACTTTAATCACCACTCCTATTTATAATGTAATCTTTCTTACATTTTGTTTCAGGGTGTTTTATTCAGTACATCTTTCGTAAGCATTTCTCTTTTGACTTTCTGGAAGATTATGCTAAATGTCAAAATGTCTCTTTGGGCTCATAAAATGATGCCATAATAAAGCATCATTTTAACTTAGAATGGGTAAAACAACCTATAAAATAAAATGGAACATTTTGACATTAATTGAAAAAGTTACTTGCTTTTCTAGTTTCAGCAGATTCATGTCAGCATTAAAAAAAATAAATTAGGTTACATTTTATTGCAACATGTGATGACCTTTAAGTAATTTTATAGCACTTTGTGGTTCTGTTGTAGTCTTCTAATCAGCATTGTGTCTGAAGGAAATGATAAGCAGACTTTCTCCTTCCTCCAAAGTTCTGTTAATTTTAATCCTTATGCACAGAGCAGGATTCCTACTGCAGCCAGGTGAGTCAGTTTATTTTACAGCTATTTGAGTTTTGTAATGTCCTCCTGAGGACCTTTTTTTGTTTTTTCATTTATTAACTTTTGGGATTTTCAGGGCTGTTTTATTGCCAACTAAATGTGAATAAAAACTTGATGTGGCCAATACAGCATTCAGACCTGCCTCTAACTTTAAACAACAATGAGTAGCTGTGCTGGAAACTGCGTAATTTTCCATGGGAAGACTTTCTTGTACTAGCTGCCATTTATACAATGAACATACCCTCAAGGTAAATTTATACTGGCAGTCTTGAAGCATCTTTACAAAATGCATAACACCACACAAACACAAACACAGAAACACACACTAGGAGGGTGTTTTAATAAGGCTACAAAATTATTTTAGAAAGTCTTTGCAGAAAGACACCCTGCAAGTATTCCTAAGTGGGTTTTGCAAATTATTTTTAATAAAAAGGAGAGAAAAATATATTAACCAGATGCTTCTAGCTGAAATTAAAATGTCCATGATACATCGCTTGAGGATAATAAATTTACCCCTTCTGTTTTTCCTGTGATCTAGTTATAACTGTCTTAGAATATATCAGAAGATACATTATTTAAATTAAAGAGGTCAGAATTGAACACTTTGGATAGTTCAATAAAAAGCAAAAGAAAATGGTGATGAAAAACAGCAAATAAAATAAGGCAGGAACGAAAAAAACAACAAGGGACTAGTGCTGCTGCCTTTTTGGTACCGTCTGGTAACATCTCCTAAACTGCTTGGATCACTTTTCTTCCCAGCATAAATCTCATCATTTCTGTTCATGTTAGATCTGTTATTATAAATGATTGGAATTTCCACTATCATATGACTAAGAGAAAATATTTCTACCTCTTAGCAGTAAGAACACATAATAGTTTAGATTCTATTGTCATCTTTAATCTACTGAAGCATTTAATTCCTTTTATTATAATGAAAATACTGTATTTCTGTTATCGTGTCCAGAGAATTCTGGTGGAAATTACAAGTTTTCTCAGACAAAGTTTTGTTTGACTATTTCTCTGATGAGGTGAAAGGTCAATTTGCTTATAGTTTCCATGCTTCATTAAAATTCAGCTTCTGTACTGTGTAATGTGGGTAATATTAATTTTCTAAACATTGATGTACAGCAGCTGCTAACTAATTTCCATAATGGTTGTTCTATTCTAAGGGCATTAAACCTGAAACAAGGTGGATCCAAATGGAAAAAAATGTAGATGATTACTGGCCATCTGCCAAAAAGACGCTTGGGGATGTGAAATTTCTGGAATCACTGAAGGTTCATTTTGATCAAATATTCATATTCTGAGCCATGTGTCAACAATTTTGCTGTTTAAAGACAAGGAGGTTGTGGAGGGGAATATTGACATCATCCTTCATGTGGGAGTTTGCTTTCAGACTTCTTATATAAAGGAGAATACGTTGTTAAAGAAGAATGGAATTAACATTAAGAACATTAAGATGTGTTCAAAGGAAGGTGCAAAAGTAACAGAGACACAAATTTCTTCCCTTGGAAACAAGGAATGTGGAGGGAGAGAGGTCATAGTAATGCACTCAGCTTTGAAGTCAAGCATAACCATATGCATGAGCATTTGGGAAATGTTTCATGTATTTTCATTTCCACAGATTCATTATACTAATGCCAGTAGACGGGACTATGTTCTTTGACTAAGGGAGCCAGTCCTACACTAACAGACTCAAATGTCCAGGTGGAGTCCCAGGCTTGAGGACGTGAACTGGTAAACCAAACACCTTCTGATTGCATCTACTCCATGATATTTTACTGCTCTGCTCCCAAAAGACACCTCCTTCTGGGAGAAATGGCCTGCTCTGTACCATTCAGTCCCATTTTGCTTATTGCCAAATAGTTTACTAAGACTCATCTGCAATCAGCAATGAGATTTTCCAGCGGACTATTTTTCTACTCCTGAGCATTTCACAAACCACCCCCCATTTTCTCAAGTGTATTTGGTAAGCGATGTTGCTCAACTATGCATCAGCTCATGACATATGTGGGGTGTGGTTGTGCGATTCATCTTCATTACTTCTCCGGTTTGACTGCATGTCTTGGTTATGTGGCAGCACACATGACAGAGTGTTTTCTTCCTGGTAAACCGAACCAAAATGTGACAAACCAGGGAAGCTCTGTGCACAAACGAAATGGTCATGAGGGCTGTTTTGGTAGTGGAGGAGGATTGATTAGTGCTGCACCTATGCCAGCCCTGCTTTTTTATTGCTTCTATTTCCTCAATGTATGTGCTATGAATATAAAAGTATGAAAAAAATTAATAGACAGCTACAGATGAAGAAATTCCTCCTGCTAGGAGATCCCTCTGGGCTTACTAAATGCCAGTCTAAGTGCTGTTTTCTCAGCAGGAGCAATGAGAAAGGAACCAAGACAGGGTCAGGCACTTGGGGCTGTCCATAGAAGAGGGTAATGGCATTTCCAGAGCTTATTAGCTTGGGTCTGTCACAGACATAACCCTCCTTCCACATCAAACCATGGGCAGAAATGAGGTTTTGTACCTGCTCCTGACTGTGCAGGCCTGTTCTAAACTGACAGAGGTTTGCACATGGGAAATGTCAAACACAGCTTGGCAGTGGTCCATTTTTTACTTTTAATTTTCCTGCTGTCTAGACTCCCCTCATTTCAGCCTTGCTCCTCCTCCCTTTTCTCCATCCCACCGATGATTAGGTCAGCCATTGATAGGATTGGGCTGTGTACAACCCATGATGAGAAAGTTAATGAACATCAGAAATAACTACCCAGCCTGTGTGGGGACTGTTCTCACTGAATATTTCTGTGGCCTTCTAACTCACTTGTCAAGGCCTCTCCCTGCACAGGTGCAGACCTAATGATAAGTTTCTCCACTGCCTGTCTTTTTTTCTAACCTAGACAGAGCTGTGTGTTGCAGTATGAAACACAGGCTTCATACTCTCTGCCCTGAATGGTGTGTCTAATAGCGACAATCTGGCTCTTCTGATGCAATACATGCCAACAAAATCTCCATGACAAATACTTTAAAAAGGTATTTTTGGTTCTTTGTGCTCTGGTTTTAGAACATTAAAATGCCAAGCTGCATGCATCTAGACCAGCTCAGTCTGGTCTAAAGCAAGATTAAATCAAGGCAAGGACCAAGTGGTATTTCAGTTTCCAGTAGTCTTAGTGACTTAGCTTAGCGTGTTCCTAAGTTGAAAGATGAGTTTGCACCTTTGTAATTAATAGTCTTTGATGCATGTTGCTTTTGTTAATTTATCTAGCTGCCTTTTCAACTGCTTTATATTCAGGCCCCAGTGAAATTAAATGGGAAATGAAGACTGTCTTTACTAATGAGAATCCTCACTCTCTTATTTTTTTTTATTTATATAATTTAAATACAAGTGTAACACTTTTTAAAAAATCTTTCAGAACACCTAATTTCTGAAATTAGGAGAAACATAACGATTCCTAGCCAAAAATTTAGTATTTTAGGAAATGTAGACATTGCTGTAAATAATGGCTTTGAACAAGAGGGAAAAGTAGACTTCTTAGCTTTAAATATGGCACTGTAATGAAAGATAATCATGTAGGAAATTAATGAGTGTTTTACCAAGCTGAACTGACTCTCCCCTTCTACCCTCAGAGTGGCCATTTGATTTTAACCCAGCTGAGAGCACCACATAAATAATTAAAGCTACCTGTTGGGATGAGCCTGAGGAAAGGGCAATAGGCAGGCAAGGCTGGGAACGCTGCTCCCGCTCTGCACGGCTGCAGAGAAAGCTCCATCGCTTTCTCCAGATGTGTTGGACTTGGGGACCACTCCCCATTGGTCCTTCATTCATCTCCCCTCCCCCAAGAGTGAGACAGGTCCAGAAATAATACCCCCATTTTGTAGGTAGGGAAGACTGAGTTTTCAATATTTGTCACAGGAAGATAAGGATGAGCTGTGCAGGCATTATTTTGGCAGAGAATTAATGAGCTGGGAATGCCAGCACCCGTTGCAAAAGTTGTGCTCATGATCTACTCAAAATAAAGGTGTTATGAAAGGAGAGGGAGAACATGGTTTTGTGTTCTCCATTAAAAGCGTTATGGTGCTCTCTGTTCTGTTACACATTTTATTAGGATAATAATTTCAGTAAACTACATCTGGCTTTCCTGAGGGCTGTCCCCTCAGGTTAAACAGGCTGTCTAAAAATATCACTCTTTTTTTTTAAGTGTTCCTCCTTTTTATCTTCCTTTTGATGGCTTTTCATCTGAATTATTTCTCTTTTTTTTTTTTTTAAGATTACATTAGCACGTTTCCCCCCTTAATTCTATAATCTTTTCAACACTAGGCTCCTTTGTAGTTTGTGCTTTTGTACCCTTTTCTTCTCAAGTCCTTTTCATGTTTCCTCCCTTTTGTTTTTTCCTGGGAGCCTCTTTGTCATTTTATTCTTTATTTTTAGTCTTGAGATGTACAATATGAAGTAATGCTAAGAAAACTGAAAAGCAAAAAGCTGCATAACCAGTGTAGTAAAGAACAGTCATATACTGAACCATAGGAGAACTTACAAATCAAGGCACAGTGGTAAAGCCCACATACTTTTGGTCTCTGTGGTGCAATACCCATGAAAAATAAAACAGTGACAACAGTGACATTTCCCTTAAAAAAAAAAAAGACAAGCCAATAAACAAAAATCTCACACATGTGTGTGTCTATGACTTTGCTATAAAAATGGCCTGGAAATGGGCCTCTTTGTGATAAGAATCTGAGCTAAATCCCCCACGCACTGAGATAAATCTGTTTTTAAGGCACAGATGTGAGAGCATTTGCCTAGAGACTCCTACCAAGTGAGCAGAACCTGACGGTGGCTGATTCTGGCTTGTGCTGGAAGCTGACTTACTGTTTTATGAGTTAACAACTTATTGTGTAAATGCTTTAATGCTGACTTATGCCAAGATTGCCTGCTTTGTATAAAGAGGTATAAAACCATCTATCTTTTATGTAACTCACATTCCTGATAAAGTCTCTTTTCAACTGAGGAGACAAACGTGGCCAATTAATATTGGGAATTTGACAGATTGTTGCCACCATTGAACCGAACTATCTCTGCATGCATCAAATCCCTTCCTCCTATTTTACTTTTCCATGCTGCAACTAAAATTGAAGAAAAATAGAAGTTAAAAAGGGGAGGCTCTGAGCAGCAGCTTCCAAGGATGAACTGCTCCATGGTGCTGAGTGCTCACAAAGGCTCTCATCTCCACCCGCCTTGCAGATGTGAAGGGGAGCTGAGGACACCCAGCACCTGCCCACAGCACTGGGATAGGGCTCTCACCATCTCTGATCTCCTCACCCCAGCTAATAGAAAGACCTTTTTTTTTTTCTTTCTTGCTTATCATTTTTGTGTCTTTCCTTAGGAATTGCTCTGTTGGTTCTGTCAGTTCCCACCAAGCCTGGAGCTGTGGACAGCTTCAGCCTCCACTGCCCGTGGCAGAGCTAGTCCTGCATCCTGGCTGTTCTGACCCTTTCCTCCTGCACTCTGTCTCTGCTGAAGGCCTTTTTACCAAAGCTTATTTTTAAGTATTTTATAGCATATAAGTATCATTAATATATATATATATGAAAATTATCTCACTGTTTCAATATGACTATTAGCTGAAACTATGAACTGGGAGAAAAGAACAGAATTGGGTTGTGGGGTAATGTCAATTCAAGCGTTTTCTCATCAGCGTTTCAACCATAAAGATCAAACAGGTTCTAAGAGGTATCTAAAAGAGTGGGTAGGGCACCTGAACGGGAATTTAGCCTCCAGTGTCTAGAGTCACACACCAGCCCCAGTACCAGCACTTGTGGCCAGCAGGGCAATGTCAAGGTAGAGCCGGTGTCCCATTCACAGATTTGAGCTGGAGCTCAGGCTCAGGCTTGTAACCACTCCACTGCTCATCCCTTTTTACACCAGGCCACTGTGTGAGTCAGGAAGCACAAAATGTCCAAAAAGTCTAAATGTCACAGAATCACACAGAATCACAGA
>NW_010103509.1:16797-90758 GCF_000699245.1 Pterocles gutturalis | reverse complement strand
CATTCTGTGATTCTGTGTGATTCTGTGACGCTTGTGGCCAGGGAATAGTGGTGCGCAAGTACGCTGAGATCTACTTCAGAGATAGAATTAAGGACAGAAGAGCCATCCTTGGACAGCAACTGGTTTTATAAAGCTATGGGCCACTAGTTGAAGGGCAGCATGATGATCCTCTGTCTGCCATAGTCCCGCTGCAGACTGGAAATGGGTTGTTTAAAGTCCAAATTTGCAGTTTAAAGAACAGTTAACGTACATTTAATTTAAAAGTTGTCAGCCTGTCTAGGTAGGGCCCAGTTGTCATTTAATTTATGCTAAAAATATACCAAACTATAATCTTGAAAAAGTGAGGGAGTCAGGTGCCTACTGATGAATTTGGTTAAAATAAATATTCTTACCTGCCTTGTAGTTTTCAGTATCTTTAAGGCCTAATTGTCCTGGGTTCATCTGGGATAGGGTTAATTTTTCACAGAAGCTGGGAGGTGGGCTTCCTCATGCTGGGGATACAGGATATAAGGCGAAGCTATCTGGGAGAGGGGTGGGGGGGTCTTTGTGAAGCTCTTGGTGGTGAGAAGGTTTCCATTGTATCAGTGTTTTCATTGTATTTGATATCTTATTATTATATTCTCCTTTTTCTGAAAATCTGTCGTTAACTCACGAGGTTCCACTTTTTTTTTTTTTTTTTTTGTCCTTTCCCCCATCTTATGGGGAGGGGAAAAGGCTGGCTGGGGAGGGGAGGGAGCGACCCCGTGGTTGTGGCCCTGACCCAAGACAGCCTAAAAGAAATGAAGGAAAATAAAATGGGCTCTAACATGACTCTAGAAGTTGAGGCATTAATGGTGACAAAATATCCTAAAAATCCGTATTAAAAGCATGAAGAATGATGACACAACACTGCATTGAGGAAGTACAGCAGTGTGTGCAGAGATGGACTTGTTCTTGACTCATTGCGGGAGGAGGAAGATCAGTGTGTGGCCCTTAGATTTTGAAACTAGCGCTTAGTGGGAGTGTGCACACGTATGTATACGTATATATGGCTGCTTCAGAAGACTGTAGTCCAGCAAAGGTTTGTGTGTATGATTAACTCTGCATGCACATGCAAATCTGTGCAAGATCCACATCTATTTTATGCACATTGTCATTGCACCTCCTGAATACACCTAGAGAAACCTAAATTTTGCTACTTTATTAAAATAGTTTTCAGATTTCTGGGTTTAGTAATTAAAAGTTTTGAATTAAAAGCAGTTTTTCTCCTCCTAAAAACCCTATTCAGGAGCCGGTTTAAAGCTGCCGTGGGTGTCCTGTCTGGAGTTACTACCTGCCTCGCCTTCATTAAGCCTGCCATCAACAACATCTCATTAATGACTCTGGGTGTTCCCTGCACAGCTTTGCTCATTGCTGAGTTGAAGAGGTGAGTACATTTCTCCTGAATGCAGCGTTGCCTTCTGAGATCCTTAGACCACTGTGTGATGATCCACTAGATCTGGCTTCAGTGCTTGTGATAGCGGATTAGAAATGCTTCTCCCACATGCAAGTGCAGATCTGGTATAAACTTGCTCTGCTAGTTCAGACATTTTTGTCAAGGTTTTTTTTCTCCCCTAGACTATTAGTCTAGGTCAAATATTGTCTATCTTCTTGCCACATATCTCTTGCTGCAACCTGATCTAATTTAAATTTGTTTGTTTACTGTGGAATCAGGGCAGGGGTTTCGCTCCTCTGACGGTGTTTTTGCACTGTAGTCTGCATAATGGTAAGGTGATCGCATGATCACAGTCTGGGTACTAGAGGCAGTGTGGAGCAAGGCCCAAGCACGAGTGGAAGACTTTCCAGCTCTCAAAGTTGTACTGTGAGTCTTACACCACTTTGTCTTCTGACATGGATGATATAATGGAGTCAGACTGACAAACATAAGGTTAATCACTAGGTTGTAAAGAATAGCTTTCAGTTGGGGCCTTAGAAACTATAAAACCAGAATGCAAATAGAGAAGAACCTGAGACTGATCTTAACATTTTAAAGAGTCCTGCGATGATAGCAATACCAGCAGCTGTCCAGAGTTTTTTTTTCATCCTTAACACCTCCTGCAGAAAAGCCCAGACAAGTACCAGTGTATGAACTTGTCCTTTCCTTCTCTTTTGCAGTGTTTGAGAAGGATTTTACAACTTATGTTGGCTCTTACATATTGCATATATAAAAGCCCATCAAAAGAAACAAGAGTAGGGCCAAATGTCTGTGTTCTGATTGCTTGTGTTAGAATGGACCGATTCTCCTGTTTGCTTACCCTGTTCTCCCACTGCTTCTTCATATAGCGGAAGCTTCTGCTGACAATGTTTGTAAAGGTGTTGCTGAGTCTTTCCTCATTAGACATCCTGCTGAGCAGCGCTTATTTCTGTGTGGTCAAAGAAACATGGGAAACAGTGCACAAGTTAGTTGCAAACAAGGTCAGTAGCTGAAGAATGTTGGTGGAGGTGTCTTATTTTGATGAAAGCACCAGGGAACTATGGACAGGGCAAATGGACATCTGGTTGTGGCACTGAATAATTTATGTGAACTCTCTACATATCAGTTTTCCAGGCATGAGGTCCTGAGAAATTTAAAAGGATTAATAGTTAGTGTCTTGTAGGTTTGAATACTATTGCGACAAATCTAGGGATTGGTATGCCTACAGATGTTTGCTTTTTAAAACTCCTTCTTGAAAGGTCATACCTGTGGAGTTTCCCTGTCTTTTTTTTGACAGATACTTCAGGACGCAGGTAAACATTATTTTGAATTGGTGATTAAAAAGGGACCTACAGTGACGTATGGCCCTCTTAATTGTGCATTGGGATGATGTGATACCGATGTTTTTTTTTTAAATTAATTCCTCAGTGTAAAAGGCAAATAATTAAAGTTTTTATTTTAAGCTATGCTGATCCCTAGGATAGTTACATGAGATATATTCTTGTAAACCCAGAGGAGAGGACTAATCTCATCTGTTTTTGCAGGAGAGAAAACAATCTAAGCATTATTTAAAATGCCTGTGATTCTCCCATTCTCTACTACCACAGTCAGTAGGGGGATACACGTCGGCGTCCTGGCAGTCTGCAGCAGAAATTTATCTGCAAAACAGGCATTTGAGCAAAGAAGGAGAAAAGCCTTCAGAGTAATTTCTTCTGCTCCGTACTGAAGTTTGTGATGGGTTAGACCAAAACTCCCTGTTGTTATTCCTGTTCTAGGCTGTGTCAATCTTGTACAGAATTGCGGTGAATCAGAACCACTTTGTTTTCAAATGAGAATTTTCTGCCTCTCATTTGTCCTTGCTGAGGAGATAATATTGTCACAAAAGAGTACTATGTTCTTAAATGGGGAGCTGGTAGGGTAGAGTGTATGCTAGGAAGTATTGTGAGTGGGAGATGATCAAGAGAGTAGACGGTAGTTAAGTGCATACTTGTCCTTGAAAGACAAATAAATTGTAAAATTTTATTCTCATTTCTGTCCAAACAAATCCCTTCATGTGTTTCATTAAAAAAAAAAAAAGGTCTCCTAGGGAATGGTGTCAGGGAGAAAATGGATGTGGATCTTTTGTTTTGCTGGTCCAAGCCAAATAACCATTGAGACTATAACATCATGAAATTAGTATGTTTTAATGATTCATCATCAGGCATGTAACTATCTCCAGGTGCAGACAGATGCTAGAATATTGTGGCTCAGGTGAAATGTGAGCCTTGAGCAGTGAAGATTTGGTTCAGGTCTATCTGTTCATATTTGGTTTCTCCTACTAGAAATCTGGCTGTGGGGAAGCTGTGCTTCATTTTTATAGGTTGCTCTCACTTCCTTTATTCCCTAAACTAAAAGGTTAAGGTAGGTAAAAATTTAAAATATCCCTTAGGGTAAAAGGGGATATATCTATGTTAAATTGAATCAAGCAGTTAATTGACATCAGGAACCTGCACGGGTTTGAAGAAAAGCTGGTATGCTTTGATGGGGGTGCCGTGACATTGGAAGATGCTGGAAGCATGGACCAGCCCAGTCCCTTGGAGAGCAGATGGCTGGGGCACACCAGTGTTTGCGGAAACTCTGGTATTTAAATAATTGCTGTTTGTGCTGAAACCAAGAACACAGCGCAGTATATAGGCAAAAGGTGCAAATGGAAATGGAAGCTTTGTGGGGTCCAATTTGTTTTGGACTAGAGTAGGGTAGGAGCATGTCACAGATCTGTGCTTAGCAGCATGAACAGCTCTTTCAGACTTTCAGCTGACAGGTTCTGTTTCAGTGTTAATCTGAATGGTGAGTGTCCATATGTATTGAGAAATAAAAGAAATGTGTGGGGTTCATGTCTCTTGCCAGTGTCCAGGTGGTATTTGCATTACATCACCTCATTGTGGTAAAAGCAGTGTCAGACAGGAAGCTTTGCAGTCCCCTGTCTTCCTCAGCAAGTGTGTCCTCAGGCCATCCAAAGCACAGTCACTGCAGGAACTGAAGACTCGATGATGGGTGATCACAGAAAACCCAGGAGTATTACAGTAGTAGTCTTTTGCAATGCACCCTGTAGCATCTAGTCTTAAGTTTATAAAAATAATTGCAGTGCCTGATGGTGGTCCTAAGCAAAGCTGTCATTAGAATTTATACCATTTCTGTGGCTGATCTTGCATTGGGACAGTTTCTTCAAATAAGCTTTCAGTTTTCCTTTGCAGCCTTGAACTCTTTGAACCATGCAGGTTATTTATCCTCTCCTCTTGGTATTCAAACTAGTCAGATATTGGCAGGCATGATAACTGACTAAAGAAGCTGGATGTTTGAGGCCAAGCCTCTTATTTTAAATGGGATGTAGTTGCACGTGGTTGTTTATGTCCTTCAGACAGGTCCAGGAAAGCCTCTGTGTTGTCAGTACAAACACCCTTTGCTCTGTCAGAACACACAAGTACCCATCACAGCAGTCTAGTTTTACCTGTCAAATGTACGAAATTGATTCGTGCATGTATCCATTTAGGTACATTGTTTAGCATCTTGCTCTTATGAACAATTGTGTGTCTCATTGAAGACTGTACATCTGCCTTAGGCTTAATTCTCTCGCATTAATGCTGGTGTACTTAATACACTGGCTGTTTTTGACCAATAACCATTTTCCCTCTTCTTTTATGAAGGGATCAATGCTGTCTAGCCATTTGGTAGAAGCATGAATCCTCCAAAATGAGGAGGATTTTCCAGTATAGTTTTACTGATATAACTGTTTCAAATCTTGGATGTATTTCTTACTGGGGTGTCTCTTAAGAAAGTATGGGGAAGAATGCTTATAGCTGCACTCTGGAACTTGATAGGCAACTCAGAAATCTCCTTACCCTTTATTTTCTTTGTGCTCCTTGTAGCCTTCTTAAAAGGACACTATCTCAGAAAAACAAGCCTTTTTTTACAGTGTACAGCACAGACAGTGTTGAAGCCATCTTGGGCAAGCTGTGTCTCCTCTGACAATATCTTGGTTTGTCAAATGGATTGGAGAATACAGGCCTCAGAAAAAAAGGCATTTTGGTTTATATGCTATGTGCTGTATTAATTTGTGTGGCAGTCATGTAGGTGTTTTTGTTATGGAAACAACTACTGTGATATCTGTCTTGTGGAGGAGATCATAGAATCATAGAATGGTTTGGGTTGGAAATGACCTTAAAGATCATCAAGTTCCAACCCCACTGCCATGGGCAGGGACACCTCCCGTAGACCAGGTTGCTCAAAGCCTCATCCAGCCTGGCCTTGAACCCCTCCAGGGATGGGGCATCCACAGCTTCTCTGGGCAACCTGTTCCAGTGTCTCACCACCCTCACAGTGAAAAATTTCTTCCTAATGTCTAGTCTAAATCTACCCTCTTTTAGCTCATAAGCACTACCCCTTGTCTTCTCACTACACTCCCTGATAAAGAGTGCCTCCCCATCTCTCCTGTAGGCCCCCTTCAGGTACTGGAAGGCTGCTATTAAGTCTCCTTGGAGCCTTAATATGACAGTTTAGCCGGTATTTGAAGCACTTTTTTGAATAATAAAGATAGGTGTGATGATTTTGAACATGACATTATTTATGGATAGCTTAAAAATGAAATGCCAGATTCTAAAACCAACTTGTGCAAAGTGCACTGGAGAAAATCCTCTGTCAACAAGATTTGGCAGTTGGTAGCTTTTCTGTCATTAATCCAGTAGCTATAAAGGTGCCCTCTGCTCAGCCTTAGGAGTTTCTTAATCCCAAATGACTGTTAAAATGTCAATTGAAATAGCATTTCAAGAGTGAAAAAAATATCCTGCAGGGAACCCTGTACTAATTCTTTAGCTTGCAATACACCAGAACCAGGCATACTGCTGTGCTCGCAGTACGTTCAGAAAAAGTGTTCCTGGACAGAGCACTCTGTGTATGTTACCAATTTTTTGAATGCTTAGCTGGGCTCCCTTAGCAAAGCTCCGGTACCCGTGGCAGTTCTGCTTCTCCACCACTGAGAGGCAGAGTCATTCTCTGCCTTTGTCCTGCTCTGACCGAGTAGTTGAAGATTATCTCACACATGAAGAAGGGTGTAGCGACAAATTTTAGCTTGGGGACAGAGCTGGAATTCCTACTTTCCTGACAGTGAATGTGGGGTAGCATGTGGCTTGTAGGCTGTGTGCAGCCACGGAGACAATTAGTGGTAAACGTTGGAAAAATTAGAACTCTGTAAATGTATCAAATGAGAACAACAGGTTTCAGGCTGACAAGTATTTTGTGTGGAAGACAGAAGGACCAAAGAGCTTTTTGGTCTGTGCTGCACTATGTTAGTCAGTTGTCAAGGACAGTCATGTATTAAGATCAGGGACCATAAATACTCCTGCAGTGCACACAGTAAAAGTGTTTCCTTATTCTAGCTTCCTCCTCCAGGGGTACACATTTTAATTGCTTCTGAGTGTCATAAGGTGAAGTGTCCCTTTAAAGGACCTATTTGCCAGGCATTGCTCATCTTCTGGATGCAGCGAATGAGCCCAAGTATTGTGTGGAAGAAGACAGGTGATTCATTGTCAAGTCTACTGGGGTGACTGGGTTGGAGCAGAGAGAAGGGTGAGCTGGTGATCTGTAAGAGGCACGGAGACATTCCCAATAACTTTTTGGCAGAGGTGTGAGACATAGAAGATGAATGTGGATTAGAGAAGCCCCTCTTGAAGACCTGCGACAGAGGAAGGGATTGTGGGGCACTTGACATTGACCTGTTTCCCTTCTGGGATGTAGAAGGAGAAGACAGGGGCCTGTAATCCTGATGAAGGCTGAGTATTTCTGGTTATACTGGCTAGAGATTTGGCTTATTGGTTTACTCTTGAGATATATCTGAAACAAGTAACCTGCAACAAACTATTCTGTCATCTTATTAGGAGGTTTGGGAGTGCTTTGTGAGCTCATATCAGTGACCTGAGAAGAGCAGTTCATTGAAGCAAGAATTGTCTCCAAGAGCACTGAATGGTTCTCACATCCCTGGGAAATCCAAGAAGAGTCTAACAATAACAAAAAAAGGCAGGAGGGAAATCGCAAATCATAGCTTTGTTCTTGCAGGAGGCAGGGGAGCTGAACCATGCCTTCCCTTGGACACACAGGGCTGATCACATCCCAGTCTAGCTGTGTGTTATAGATCGCTGTAACAGCAGACCTGCATCTACTGGCACCAAGAGGTCTAACTGCAAAAGAGCAAGTGTCAGCAGACAACAAATTATTGACTTTAATAGCATTTTGGGACCTGAAGATTATATTGATGCCTCCTTTTTTCCTGATTTTGCTCTTTTGAGCAAACCTGCACAGTTCTTAGCATAGTTCCAAGATGTCGAAAAGAACAAAGCATCATACAGGGAAATAAAATTGTGAGCTTTCAAGTAGACCTGCAACACAGGTAATGCTACTCAAGTATCCTGGCATCTGCTGTTGTATTCAGTAGTGGTCAACTGTACACCAGGCTTCATGGAGCAGGTCCAGAGAAGGGCAACAAAGCTGATGAAGGGTCTGGAGCACAGGTCTTATGAGGAGCGGCTGAGGGAGCTGGGGTTGTTTAGTCTAGAGAAGAAGAGGCTGAGAGGAGACCTCATCACTCTCTACAACTACCTGAAAGGAGGGTGTGGTGAGGTGGGTGCTGGCCTCTTCTCTAAAGTAACAAGTGATAGGGTGAGAGGAAACGGCCTCAAGTTGCGCCACGCAAGGTTTAGGCTAGATATTGGAAAAAATTTCTTCACTGAAAGAGTGATCAGGCATTGGAACAGGCTGCCCAGGGAAGTGGTGGAGTCACCATCCCTGGAGGTGTTCAAGAAATGTATAGATGTGGTGCTTAGGGACATGGTTTAGTGAGTTAGGGTGGTGTGGGTTGACGGTTTGACTTGATGATCCTTGAGGTCTTTTCCAGCCTTAATGGTTCTATGATTCTGTGTAACCACGGAAGATGTTTTGTGCTGTCTTTCTCTCTGGTGTACCTCTATAGGAACAAGTCAGAGTTCTTGTGGAGAGACAGGGCTGCATCTTAGTCAGCTTGAGGAATTCTGTCTGACATGTGGATGCCTGCACCATCTACTGAAGCATGCTTCTTTGGGCCTGCTGGGTAGAGGCTGCTAGATTAGAAGTTCTTGGCAACTGTTAGATTGTACAGTACTAAGGTGTAGGGGGAAGAAATAAACTACCTAATTAAAAAACCCTCATCCAGTTCCTTTTTGCCAATCTTTGCTTAGTGACAAATATAAACAAATCTGAGCACCTGCTGCGTGGCTAGTTGTTGCCAGACAGTATAACTAATCACTAGTTGTTCTAAATACCCCTCCGTAGATACAAGAATGCTTTGATGTTTGCCCACTATTTGCACATAGGTATTTAAGACAGTACCCAAAACACAGCTACTGATTAAAAGGTTTGTTTTGTCACCTCACCACTGCCTTGTATCAGAGCCATATTTAGTGTAAGTAAAGTTCCTCTGTTAAGGACATTGATGGTGGAGCCATTTTAAAGATGTGTGCCTGGCAGTATGAATCCTACCCTAAAATACATAGAGCTAAAAAGCATCAAGTTGCCATTAAAAAGCAAGTTTTGTTTTGTTTTATAACAATTTCTTTGTGTTTTTCTCCTCAGGTGTGAAAACCTGCGTGTGTACAAACTGGGTCTCTTTTCAGGTCTTTGGTGGATGCTAGCACTTTTCTGCTGGATCAGTGACAAAGCGTTTTGTGAGATCTGGTCCTCATTTAACTTCCCCTATTTACACTGTGTATGGTAAGTGTTGTGTATAAACTCTAGATCCTCACCACATTACCCTTCTGTCCTGCCTGGTGGCTGTTTCTGGTTTGTGCTAGAGAGAATTACTGGTAAGGTTATAAGCCCAGAGCAAGTCTCATGCTGTCCAAGGTGGTAGACTTAGGAGGCTCTTTGGCCTTATCAGATTCTTCAGACACTAAGTTGATTAATTGGAACTGAATTCCTTGCCTCCCCCCAAAAAATCCCACAGCACTGCTCAACTGAAGCAGTGACTGTGAAAGCTTAAACTTCCACTGTTAAGAATCAGGATGAAGTTGGGGAGCTGTGAAGGGCTTTCATGCCTTTCCTCTTTTACCACACAGCAAATTGTGCTCTCTTATTCAAGGTGCCGTGTCTCAGCATTTCTACACAACTCTGTCAGATGCAGAGAGGCCAAAAAGCTGCAGCCAGTTTGGACCAAGGATGAACTATGGTTTTGTAGTTTTTCTGAGAATTCTCAGTATCCTTTGTCTGCACACAAAGGGCAGACAGCAAACCTATGGGGGATTCAGGGGAAGAAGGTGAAGGACAGACTGATTTTAAAGCATGGTGATATATTTGATTGCTTTACTGAAGTCATGTTGATTTTTTTTTTTTGGGGGGGTGTGTCTCTTTTCTCAGGCACATTTTGATTTGCCTTGCCGCATACCTGGGCTGCGTCTGCTTCGCTTACTTCGATGCTGCCTCTGAGATCCCTGAGCAGGGCCCTGTCATAAAGTTCTGGCCGAGTGAAAGATGGGCGTTCATTGGGGTTCCTTACGTCACCCTCCTGTGTGCACACAAGAAATCACCTGTGAAGATCACATGAAGTTGGCCATGGAATAGGGATGGAGTTTCAACTTGGTGTTCCAGCACAGACAGTATTTAAATAATGATAAATGAATAGGTTTGTATTTTGTCTTCTCCTGAGATACACAGCTCTTCAGATGTCATAGAAAGAGGAGGCAAGTGTGTTCTTTCCTCTCTCTGGCTAAAGTAGCCACTTCTCTGGTTGGCTCTGTTTTGCACTGTGTATTCAATGTAGCATTTCTCTTGATAAAAGCTCTTTCCAAATACCAGGGTCAAGGAGTTATGTTTCTCCAGTAGTAGGTCACCTCTGGTGCTTGATTCACTTGTTTCGTAACTTGTGGCTTAAGGCCTTCATTGTGAAAGAAGGCAGTCAGAGATGCCTACATGTCATCTTGTGACCTTCTCAGCTCTGATTTTGATGTGGTTGCCCATGGCCACAAGAGTGTGCTGGAAGCATGTGCTCCTCCCAGTCCAGCATGTAACATGGGGAGGCTGGCTGTATATCATATTGGATCACAGTGTGTGGTTGGTTCCCTAAGCACAACAGGAGACCAGTGCAAAGCGTTTGCAACTGGATAACTGGATCGGGGCAGTTAGGCAGTGTAAATAACAGAATAACTGACAGAAGATTCAGTCCCTAAAACTAAATAGGAGTTCAAGGGTTTTGAATTTTGGTGTATTTCCATTGACCTGTGGACATTTGTATGCTGCATATTTCCCTCTTACCAAAATGCTACAGAAATCCCATTCTACCTCTACAAACACATTTGGTCTTGAATTTGGCCTTGAAGCTCACACAGAAGTGTGAACATGAACTTCAGTAAGAGCTCAGGTCAGCATGGATTGACAGTTTGATTAAACTATAAAAACTCGTAGGTGCCTAACTGTACGTCTGATTTGAGAGTTAACTTCTCACCAGTGCATTGCAAAGTGACACGAACAATTGTCTAGTGCTCTGCCAGTTACTTAGGAAAAAAGTAGACAACCACTTAAAAACAGGCTGAATTCTTAGATTTCAGCAAGCAATGAAATGTGACACTAAGTCTTGCATTCTTATGAAAGAATAGTAGATTCAGATTTTCTGTTTGTTTTCAGCCTGTTTTGTAAAGATAAGAGATACCTAGATGCAATTAGTTTATAGGTTGTACTTTGCGGTTGAAGTTCAGTGATGGCTATGGTTCTTGCAAGCACTTTATGCTAGGTCTGTTTAAAAATTATGCAAAGTGCAAGCACATTTTGCAAATATTAGCAATTGTAGCTGCTAATAGCTGCAGTCTTGGAGAAAGTAGGGTCTGCTTACATTCCACCTAATACCAGAACTGTGAGTTAAGGCTTTGGATGTACACTTTTATTAATAAGTGGTATTTCCTTTTTGAATATTAGACCAGGAAATACCATTTCCTCTGTGCTTTGCTAAGAAGTCTCATGTTGCACCTGTTTTTCATCAGTGTGAAAATGTACTCTATACAGTATAATCTTTAGGAAAGTGGCTTTTAACAAGAACTTTGGAGTGAATTAACTTTCAAGTATTATAAAACCTGCCAGATAACTGTTGTGTTCAAATTTATGCTTAGAAAACAAGAGCTAAGGTGTATGCTGTTACAGTTATAGCAAAGTTGTTAGTGGGGGATATGACTATTTTCTTGACAACTTCGAAGCAGGTAAGTAGCCTATTGTCAGATTGACTGACAGATCGTAAAAGCAGAAAAATCCATCCAGTGGAACAATGAAGATTTCTACCACATGCTGGTAGGTATGTCTGAGAGAAATGCGGTTTTTGGACACACAGTCATGGTAATGTTTGTTACTCTTTGAAACACAGCTGCTTTTTCCTTTTCCCTTCCTCTCTCCCTAATTATGAAATGCTCAGTTTCAAACAATTCTCAGGTATTAAAAGTCATATGATTAGATCCTTATACAGATAAGCTTGCTGGTTGGAACCCAGCTAAGGTTGCAGATGCCTGACATGGCCCTACTTTGAGTAAGATTTTTTTGATATTGTTTGCTAATTTACTATGTTATGGTAAAATAAATTATTTTCAGTATTGCTTGGGAAATTAGTAACTGCAGATATGTACTATTCAAAACGACTGGCGCCTTTCTACTTAATATTTTGTTTGAAAGCAACCTCTCTGACTCAAAGGGCTCTAATCAACCTGCTGTCAACTGCTGTCTTCTGCTCTGCAGAGTCTGACTGCTCACAAAGAAGTAATTTTATAATTTAAAAAATGGCAGCAGTGCATTCAGCTATTCAGAGGTGAATGAATGCAGGTACGGGCCAAGAATAATCTCCTGTATTTTTATCAACTAACTTATAGCCTTTGTGCTCTTCATAGGAGATTCTGTGAACAAAGATCACTGTCTGATATTCAGAACTCCAATGCAGAACTGGTTGTGAGTATTTCACTGTTACAGCAGACCACCACTGTTAGATGTAGCTAGTGCACTTTACATTAAATTAATATTAACTTATATGTTCTGACAAAAGCTACATTTATTTCAAAAAAGAAAAAACATGCAGTTTTTACCAGATCCAGATCTTTACAGATTGCACTTTGGACTAAGGCTCCAGTTCACGATAACATTAGTACCCAAAGAAGTATGCAATTAGCATACAGAGGGGTTTGTGCCCTGCCCTGATGATACAGATGAATCGACATGCGCACAAGTAGATACATTATGTTGGAGTATAAGGTGATGTATATGCACCCTCAGGTTTTAAAGCCCCAGAATGCTTTCTTCCCTTGCCAGCAGGAAGTGAGCGGGTTCCTAGTCCTTAGGTTCACTTAGTATTTTAGTTTAATTAGTGGGATGCAATAGTGTCTTGGGCATAATATGGATGCTGTATATTGATATGTGATAACCATAATTCCTTGAATGTTAAACTTTAGGTTATTTAAGAAAGGATGTTTAGCTCTCAGTGATGGTAAACACTTTCCCAATTCACAGTCACTAAGAACCTAATAAATAGTATGTAGGGAGTGGTGTTGGGGTGTTTTTTTTCTGTCTCCATTGAAGTCTGTATACTGAATGTTTGTGGAAAGCGTGTAATACTTTGGAACATTAAATTGCATTCAGAAAAAATATCGTTTGCCTTTTCATACATTGTGTTTGTGGAAAAGAATGCATCTGCCAGTATAATGTGTTGAGGTATAGTAAAGGTAACTTCCCTCTCACACAGGTAATAGGAGTTCAGACTCTTAGAGAAGGAAGGAGACTGCATTGGATAGCAGAGCATTAATTAATGAGATAGAGATTACTTTGCTGAGCAAACTAGTGTTTTGCAGGTAGAGCCAGTACTTGGAAAACTGCAAGCCTGTGAACCAACAAGGACAAGTAGCAAGAAATGTCTAGAAATGAGTGGCCTGTATTTCCAGAAATCGAGAAGACCAGGATAGAGTGGATGTGTCTGGGAGAACAAAGCATGAATCTTCAGTATTTGTGACCCAAGAATGTGCTTCCAACCTAGGGAGGGAGATAATGGCTGTAGAGCAGCCTTGGACCTGCCCCTCCCCTCCTTCCCTTTAACCACAGTTCCTCTCACTGCACATAAAACACCTTCTTTGAGACATTTGCGGATCCCTATAAACCGATGTGATCAGGCTTGAAATAACTGTTTTGTGGAAGCATAACTATAATTCAAGAGTGTTACTCACTCAGAGTTAATGTCTGTAGTTGACAGGATGTCAAAAACAGCTGGTGTATTGGCTCATATATTGTGCCACCACTCAGCCTGCTCTGTCTGGAGATGGTCGACATTTTTTCCCACGGAAACAAGGGGAATATAGTCATACCACTGCATTTCTCTGATAACTTCAGAGCTCCCAGCTTATTTTTATGAAATCTGACAGAGTCAAGAGCCTTAGAGATAATTTCCTACAAGCTGCATAAGACGGACGGTCACGTAGAGAAGCCAGGCCTCTGAGACAACCTGTCTCAAGAACCATGTTGTTAAAATAACAGAGGACTTGCCCAGGAAAGAAACCAAAGCAATGCTGAAGTTCTGGATGGGCTTTGATTGCAGCTCCTACCAGCTACAGCATCTGGAGCCAGTTATACATGGAAGGGGTTACACAGGCTTCTGTTCCAGAGATGGAGGAATTAATTATCTGTAGAACACACAAACCTGCCTTTTTCTCCAAATTTATGAGGCAGGAATTTCCCAAAGAGGGACAGTTGGAAATCTCATACATGGTTATGGCTGTGAGTTAAACACAATGCAAGCTGAGAAAGACTGAAATTTGAAGGAGATTACTTCTGTGCCTACAAACTCAGGAACCGTAAAAAACTGTTTGTAAACTCCCAGCATATACTAAGGAGGTGAGTAGGAGTTTGTCAAGAGCAAATTGTGTCTACCTAATTTAGTTTTCTTCTACAATAGGGTATTTGCTGTGCCTGTGGCTATGGAAGAAGCAGTATACTGTTAGATTATGACATTGGTAAGATTTCTAGCACTGTGTCACAAGATATTATTATAAAAGTTTTAGAAAACCTGCGTTTGGTAGAAATTCTATGGGTTAGTGTGAAATTGGATAGCTGTTTCTGAGCTGTTCTAAGTGGTCCCTTACAAAACCAGAAGGTGTCAAGTGGAGTTCAGCATTTAGTCTGTCCTGGGTCACCTATTTAATTGTTCAGCAGTGCCCACATGGAAGATAAACTGAAGCCTGTGAGGGTTCATGAACAGGTCTAAAAATCAGGTCTAAAATCCAAACGTAGCTTGCTGAATTGTAGAAAATAGAACAAAATTGAGTAACAGCAAGGTATTACACATATATAGGCATAATTGACAACACTGGATGCAGAATAACTAGGAAAGGAGCAGTTTTTCATACACAAGACAAGGGCTAGTGTGGATCAGGAGCCAAATATAATACAATAATGCATCACTGCATTAAAAAGAAAAAAGATATCATATTGAAAAAACAAAATATCTGTAAGACAGAAAGAAATCCTTTTCCCTCAGAGAAGGAGAGCAATGAGGATTACTTGCAGCTGGAAAAAAAATGGCCTATGTGGAAAAATAGTCAGCCTTAAAAAGCAGTGTGAGATGGGCATTAATAGGGTTTAAGTATATAGAAGGCGGTGTGCCGGAGGCACAGGAGCAGACTGACTGGAGGCTCAGAATCTCTCTTCATGGAGATAAATTTTTAAGGAGCAAGTGGAGAAGCTGTAGGCATCTATATAGGCCATGGGCATAGCTGATCCTGCCCTGGGACAGTGGGGTAGTTGGTAGCAGTGAGGTGACCCAGACATTGAATTTTTTTCCTCTCATTTCTATGCTTACACACAGGGTCTGGACACAGAATGGACTGTGAACAGAGCAGATGAGACTTAGCCTGATCGCCCTAGCAGGGAAATACCAACTGTAAATCAGAGCACCTGTGCTCTGCAAGGAGACTGGGCTTTGTAAATGGCCAGTGTCCCAGCTTATTTCCTATAAGCATACTCATGGCTAGACCTTCATATTCCTGGACTCTCCTGAATTAAGAGTCGACATAAATCACAATGCAAGTTTGTTTCCAGTAATGCCCACAATGCTGACCACTGCAGGGGGAAAAAGGTGGAACCCAGAGAAAATTTAGTGTGTATACTGTGGAGCACACATACTTAATCACCTTCCCAGCCTATATTCCGATTATCTCTCTCTCCTTGCTGCTTTAATTACCCTCGGCGTGCAAAAAGTAGCCTAGAGAGATGCTGCCTGCTCTGTGTCCAGCTTTCACCAACATAAGTACCTTTCTTTTAAAATTTGTCTTCCTTGTCTTCTGGAAAGTTTACTATTTCATTCTTGATGCAATAATTGGTCCAAACAAAGCAAAGGCCTACACAGAGGCAGCCCAGCTTGGCTTTCTCAAAAAAACCAGGCAGAAAAAACTTGCATCTTCTTGCCTGTGCTCACCCTCAATCACACCATGTAATTGGAAATTTCAGTAGCTGATCTGTCAGACGTAGGCCTGACATAGGATGTATTTCTCTTAAGAAGCCCAAGAGGGATATGGCTGGCCTAGTGTCAGACCCTGTAGTCTAGATGCTGTCTGAACCTTAGCTTTGGAAAGAAGTTGATCCCTGGTCACCATTTTTATTAGCTGCCAGGACTCACTCATACTGAGGAGCTTTCCCCTACTGAGGAGACCTGACAGTCCTTCATTCAATATTCTAATAATTTCATGGGTCTCAAAGGTTCCCATGCCCCTGGATCTGAATTTAATTTGTGACAATTTGCCCCACAACACTCAGCAGTAAGAGAAAGCATGCTATATGACATAGCTTGTTGTTGACCACTGTGTAATTGACTGCCAGTTTAGAATCTAGATTGGACGTGGCATGTTATCACATACATTAGTTAGTTCAATCTGTGACTTACCAGAGTTAGAGGGTTTATCTCTCTGAAGCACTCTGTGTCAGATTTTGAAGTGTCAAAATGCAGGCTCATTTCTAAAACATCTAGCCTATTTCTCTGCATTGTTTTTAGAATTCTAAAACAAGCTCTGAAATTTGGAATTTCTCTATATCTCTTGTTAACTATTCACATTTCTTCTTTATATGTTTGATCCGAAGAAAAAAAGAGATGAGCAGAGAGTCCACACAGCATTAATTGAGTTCATTGGTTTTTACACCTACTTCTGTCAGAGTCTGGAGTGGTCTACTGCAAAAGTCCCAATTATCTTTGAAAATTTGCCAAAGGAATTACTCTACTTTTTCTCCATAGCTTCTTATAAATGATTGAGAAGTACAGTGGTCTCTATTCCCATTATCCCAAGTATCTTTGCATATATAGGAGTTCCTACCTCAATGCCAAAGTAAGCATACCACCTTTATTTTGTTGCATGGATTCTGTTAGGTAAGTTAATCTTGTAAAATTTATATTTAAATTATCTCATAGACCAAATGAAATGTTCTTACAGTTACAAAGTGATCAACTTAATAAATACTAAAGAAGGAAAATATCTGAAACAAAATTCTAAGTAAGATGTTTTGGTGCTCATGTTCTATATAATGTTGGTATCAGCAGGGAACATGCAGAGTTCAAGGAATCTAAAACATTTGGAAGTTCTTTTTGAATGACTTTCATGGGACTGGATAAAATGTAAAACATATTTTGGTCAAGAAAGAACAGTGGCATACAGTCAGGGCATGGAAGATTCAAGTGTTAAAAGATACATAATCAGTAAGCATACAAATACAATTTTTTTTTAAAAAAATGGATAAAAAAGTAGGTGTTTAGTGTAAAAAGATAAAGGTTATTCTAAACATTAGATACACTCAATATTTACATTATTGGTTGTAGAACCTCACTATGTTTGAAGTGTGTCATTTCTATCCACATTGTGTCAGGTGTTCTTTCTCCACAAAAAGGAAGCTACAAGCCCTTGCAGATGCTAGTTTACAGTGAGTGACATGGCCTGGAAGAAACAGTTTTTTTTGGGAGAAAGAAAAAAAAAACCCAACAAACCAAGGAGTGCATATTTAAACTGTGAAGAGGGCAAAATCTGTGCAAGGCTGGATGTTCTGTTTGCATAGAAGTGACACCCATTATCAATACTAATGACTACTTGGGGAAATGACTTAAAAGCTGGGATGCAAAACAAGTGCCTTGCTAGACATCTGTGGAGGAGGTGACTGTCATTTCAGGGAAGATGTTCTACTGACAAGAAGAAGCTGCTAAGTTGCCCATGAGAGAAGTGGGAAGCAGGCTGTGAATGATGATAACCTTACTGGTAGGTAAGCTGGAAAAAGTAATAAGCAGACAGCTGCTTAGAGAGACTGCGATGGGAAAAACCTCAAAGGAAAAGTGGGAGTTGCAAGAGGGCTGCAGAGAAGGGAAGATGACCTACTTTGTTGTAGAAACCCATCCAGCACTGAAATATGACTATCCACATGAACATTTTGGAATAATGCACTTCTTACACTTCTGTCTACAGGAATGTGGTCTGCGTCTCAACTGACAGTGCACAGAGCAATGATCCCAGTATTCTAGGCAAGCAGATAATTCTGTGTTTCAATATTGTACCATCACAGCTGCACACACCATCTCCAGACACGTGATTTGGTCTGTCTGACTGATCACAGTGCCTGGATGGTTTTGTTAATTGCTAAGTGCCTTTGCTAAAACGAGAGAAGTTGATCAAGACAGCAAAAGCAGTGTAAAAAGTCTTCTTTCAAGAAGTCATGGCAAAGTAGGGCTAGAAACGTTCCCAGGAAGACATCTAAATCACCAGCAGCTCAAAAGCAGGCTCAACCCTTCAAGAATATCCCAGTAATATTTTTGTCTAGCCTGTTCTTCAAAGCTTTTAGTGATCCAATGCCCACATTCTCCCTTGGTTCCAGTCACACAAGCAGAAGGGACCGGTGGACAAACAGGACAAACTTGTACGGTGTGACGAAGGAAGGAGCAGGAGGGGAAGGCCTCTCTGCTGGTCCTGCACATGTGTCTGGCTGGGCCAGAGCTGTAAGAGTGCAGAGGCACCCTGAGTAACGTGACAGCTAATCTGCCACCTCTGCAAACTGCAGTGAAAGGGATGGGTCAGGCAAAGGGTGGGAAGATTCTAATTTAGCTTTACCTTCTGAATTAAGCCATCAAAAAAACCCCAACAAACCTAAAGCAAACCAAAATAAAAAAACATGGCAGAAGGGACTCACTAAATTAATGATGCCTATTAGATCTTCCTCTAAAAAGAGATAGGTGCAGTCACAAGTGCATCACTTATACAGATGCACTTTTGTAATCTGAATAAGCCCTGATCCAGAAAAAAAGGAGGACCTAACGGGAGCTATTTTTGAAGTCCCATCATGGTATTTGGAATAAATCAAGAGTTAGTGATGTAAAGAATAGGTAACTGTGTAGTGTGGTGGACACGCTGGAGGGAAGGGATGCCATCCAGAGGGACCTTGACAGGCTGGAGAGGTGGGACAATGCAAACCTCATGAAGTTCAACAAAGGCCAAGTGCAAGGTCCTGCACGTGGGTTGGGGCAATCCCAAGCACAAATACAGGCTGGGTGGAGAATGGACTGAGAGCAGCCCTGAGGAGAAGGACTTGCGGGTGTTGGTTGATGAAAAACTCAACATGCGCCAGCAATGTGTGCTTGCAGCCCAGAAAGCCAACCGTGTCCTGGGCTGCATCAAAAGAGGCGTGACCAGCAGCTCGAAGGAGGTGATTCTCCCCCTCTACTCTGCTCTCCTGAGACTCCACCTGGAGTACTGTGTTCAGATGGGGGGCCCCCAACATAAAAAAGACCTGGACCTGTTGGAGTGGGTCCAGAGGAGAGCCATGAAGATGGTCAGAGGGCTGGAGCACCTCCCCTATGAGAACAGGCTGAAAGAGTTGGGGTTGTTCAGCCTGGAGAAAAGAAGGATGCAAGGAGATTTAACAACCGCTTTCCAGTACCTGAAGGGGGCCTACAGGAGAGATGGGGAGGCACTCTTTATCAGGGAGTGTAGTGACAGGACAAGGGGTAATGGGTATAAACTGAAAGAGGGCAGATTTAGACTAGACATTAGGAAGAAGTTTTTCACTGTGAGGGTGATGAGGCACTGGAACAGGTTGCCCAGAGAAGCTGTGGATGACCCATCCCTGGAGGTGTTCAAGGCCAGGCTGGATGAGGCTTTGAGCAACCTGGTCTAGTGGAGGGTGTCCCTGCCCATGGCAGGGGGGTTGGAACTCGATGATCTTTAAGGTCCTTTCCAACCCTAGCCATTCTATGATTCTATGATTCTATGTTTAATTCAAAACTTAGATTGAAGCAATCTGTTTCCAGAACCTGCCCTTGACAATTTTATAAAATGAGATGGTTTATCTGGGTTTCTGAAAACACTTGGCAGTTATAAAGGCTGCTGGAAGAATGAAACGTTAAATCCATGAGCAGGCTCATAACCCACCCTGACCTGCTTTTTGCCTGTCTGTATATGCTCTGGATTTAATACTTATGATTTTTTTCAGAAATCTTTAGCATTGTAACTTGCATTGTAACAAGTACACTGTGTTCCAAGCTATCTCCAAAAGCTGTAATTTGTGGTTTTCCTGGTACTAAAGAAGATGCAGTCTTATGAAGAGCTGCTGAATTGGTTTTTGTGGGTGTGTTAAAGTACTGTCCCACCTTTGAAAGTCATTGTTAAATCCTGCTTCTGGCAGCATGCAATCAGGCAGTGGGCTCAAATGCCTTTAGCATACCACCAATAGGACTGCTCTGACATATTCATGTATGTGTTTGTGTGAATCTCCTGAAATGCCACTGTGACCATAATCGACACCTGCAGGGTCTTGCTGATATGCCACCCTCAAATAAGGCTCTGGCTCTCTGCTCATAGTTGGTTAGGGAAATCCCCACCAAATTCAGTGTTACTCTCCTGTGTGTTAGAGATCTGAGGACCAGGCATGAAGGCAAGACCATGTATGAAGGCAAGACCAGCAGGCTCCAGATACGTTATTGTGAGACTTTCCACAAGACTCTACACCATTTAAAACTGTACAAAAGTGAGCCAACATTCCGATGTTAGCTCACACACACATGCAATGCCTCCATTCCTTGCTTTGAAATAAGAGCTACGCCTTTGAGCCAGAAGTCAACAGTTCATGTTATTTCTATGGAACGAGATATCACAATCCATACACAGAACTGAGGCAGATCATCAGTGTCCTTAATCCATTCAGGAAAATGAAGTCCTCTCTGGCTTGGGTCTCCTGGTTTCTGAACTGCAGCATGATGTAAATTCCCAGAGAGTGCATGCTTCTTTTCATCATGTAGGGTTGTGCCCTTGTTAAAATAAGGTGCATTTATATAAAGATAAATAAAGAACCTTGCACCAGTTTTCCACCACAGGAAGTCTTTGCTCAGCTGAGATAATGAGGACTGGGTAAGTGGCACTTGTCTTCTCCACAGGCACAAGAGAGAGGAAGAGGGTTAATGGTACAGAGCCATGCCTCACAGGGCACAACATGAGTCACCCAGCAAAGGGGAGGCCATATCTGCTAACAAATGCACATTTCTTATTCATGCTCTGTGTTCATTTTCTGTCACTTCCCAAACTGTGATGGACAGCAGTACATATTTCCACTGAGAGAAAGAGGTAATTAGCCTGCGTAGGGGAGATGCCTAGTACACCAGAAAAAGAACGGTTACATGTGTTGCCAATACCAGTTTTAGCTTGTCTGCAGAAAGGGAGAAGTGCTGCAAGGAGAAAAATACATAGGTAAGGAAAAAACCCCACAGTGTCAATACTGACAGTGGTGAGAGCACTTGTGGTGGTTTGCAATCAGAAACCATGTGGCCCAACAGCCTTGTCCTTTGGCCTCACCTCTTGGTGCTTTTTCCTCAAATCTTTCCATGCAGGTAATCTGTTTTTCTTGTTACCTTGATGTGTTGTTGTCCAAGTTGATATTTCTTTTCCCTCTCTTGCTCTCTGCAGCAAACAAAACTGCTGTGTCCTGGCTTTCAAGCTAGTACCTGTGCTAGCAGTTATTCAATCTTTAATTCTCCGTCTGTGCAACCATTGCCAGTGATTGCATCACTGAAAACTAATACAGACAGGAGAGCTACACAATACCTTCTAACCTGCTAATAATGGTGGCAGTTTGCAGCCACAGTGTTCGGCAGCATAGAAATGCCTATAGGCACTAACACACATTGGACCTGAGTATATAAAGCATAAGAAATTTTACTGTAAGCTGTAATATAAAGACCTATCCACAAGGGGTGTTCTGCTTGTGCTTAAAGTGCAAGGTGTTGCATCTCTTGCAAGAGGGATCAGCATCTGCTTAAAGACTATGTTATCTTAATGTGCTTTGCCCCCAGCTTACTTGCTGGGGGGATGGTGGGAAACGCAGAAAAGCCCTTGACTTTGTGCAAGCACTGCTCAGCAATAACAAAAACATCCCTGTGTTATTAACACTGCTTTCAGCACAGATCCAAAACATAGCCCCATAGGAGCTACTCTGAAGAAAATTAACTCTATCTCAGCCAAAACCAGCAGAGTGCTCCATGAGAGCTCGTTAGGCTCTCTCTGTGAGGAACCATCCCTTTGTTCTTCTTTTATGTGGAACTGGCATAACTGAATATGTGATTGACTCTTACATTGTACCTAGCAATAACCACACTTGCAGGAAAGAACAGACATCCTAATGGAAAAAAAGTTTTTAATACTCCGCAATGATCTCATGTTTTTCTCTGTTCCCATTGCTTCTCCCTTCTCTGACCTCAAATGTTTGTTCTAGGAAAAGGATGAGTCACACAACAGAAAACTGAGGTAAATGCAGGCATGTATGACATTATTTGTGACAATACAAATGTGCATCTTGAAGGGCTGTGCAGCCCTGGACCTTGCTTTAAAAGCAAGAAGTTCTTATTGCGTCAAGCATGCAGAAGAATTGGTGAGACGTTGCTTTCTGTACATACCGTAGTATCTGAGTACCAAAATGCATGCTAGCTGATAGAGAAGATGAAATTAATATTTGTATCATTTAATATAGATACTTCCTTGTTTCTCAGAGCAGAGGTTTGGAGGTTTTTTTAGAACTGGAGGATTTTGCACTCCTGTTCAATACATTAATACTTCTTTGTGCCTCTTGTCACTCAGCTAGGAAAGCCAGTGATAGGGACCTTGCTATGGTATATAGGATGCAGATGTTCAAAAGTGTTTCTTTCAATATCTCACTTTACAGACCCCAGAGGAAGCAGGTGCTGTTCTCTTTGGATTAGCTTTATGGTGAGGGACAGGATGGGACTGATAGATGTTATACTGCTGTTGGGTCTAAGCACTTTATGAATAGCCCAGCCACTCCCTATTCCCTTCCAAAACTTTTGATGTGAACTGGTCCCCTTCATGGTTCCAGGGGAAGAGAGTTACTGAGGTTGTGATCTTGCAGGGGTTGCTCCCATCCCATGAAATGTCACTGAAGAGAATGGACAAACTTGGGAACTTGACCTTGCATGTGATAGAGACAAGCTGTGGAGGCTGTAAGGGTCTGTGTTCCTGACTAAATGGCAGATGATCAGTGGAGGGTTAAATCCAAGCAACAGGATGGTGCTTTTGTCTCTTCTTTACAACTATTTGTGAGTTTACCTGCACTAGATTTGGCATCAGCCATATGACTGATTGCAGTGTGGATGCTGCTGTTCTTCAGAGAGTAAGAAGAGCAGGGAATGGTGTTTTCTGACAGATATTTCAGTTCCATCCAAATCATCCAAATATTCTGTCATTTGAGTCTCTGTTGTCTTCACATGAACCTTATCAGCACCAAACAGGATCTGCAAAAAGAATCAATTTTCTTTATGCCTCCATCAGACAGGCTTTTAAAATGAAGCAATAGTTCACAACAAAGATTTTTCTTTCGTGGTCTGGTTGGTGCAGCCTGCAAATGACTCAGCTGTATTTTGTGATCCAGGACAGTAATATCTGACAGTAGTATTTCCTGAAAATCATAAGCAGACCTAGCAGTATGATTATGTCTAACTGTCCGAATGGGATACTTAAGAAAGATTTCAATGGGCTTGCTTCTAGAAAAAGGGTGTTGAACTACTCAAGATATAGTTTGTGAGGTTAGCTGGGTCTAGCAATAATTTCCTGAACACCACTGAGACTCTTTTGTTCTTTTAGATGGTGGCAATTTTTACCTTAAAGGGTTGAGGATCTCTGGTTTTAAGTGTTACTTGTGTCCTTACCTTTTCTCCTTTGCCAGGATGTACCCAAGAGATCAAATTTACAATTAGAAGAATCATGGGGAAGAAACTGAACATTCTGTTAGGCTCTGCCAGGGCAAGTTAGGAAACAGGAAGTCTTTATTTGGGCTAAATTTGACACGTTGCCACTGTTGACAAAATCAGTCTTGTTGATGGCATGCAGAATAGCTTCTCTGTGAGCTAGGTTACTCATTGCTTCCTACAAGAGGTGCTGTGCATTAAAACAAAATAAAAACTGAACGGGTGAGGATTTATGATGTGAACTCATCACTCCATTGCTCAACAGATGCTTGGGGGAAGACCTGTCGCAAGGTTTCTCCTGGTTTCAGTCAAGGCTGGGGTGGGGCCTCAGGCTGCGATAAACATATTTTGAGTCTATTTCTTTTACCACTAGACATCTATATGAAAACCAAGGATGCTGGCAGATTACCACACAGTTCTGTTAATCACTAGATAGGGAGTATTCATCTTTTCTCTCCCTCAAAACATGCTTATCTGTAATTTAATCAGAAGGCTAGGAGTTAATCCAATAGGCAACCTTCCAAGAAAGAAGACTTTACAAAAATGTCATCATCCATCAGTTGCAGGCCCGCAACTCAGATACAAAGGTCATCTTTCTTTCTGCATGTTTCCTTTCAAATATTCTCAATAGGAGAAATCAGACATCAAATTTCCTTCTTAATATAATCCCTGTAGCCTTTTAAATAAAGAGTGTGGAAATACTTTCTAAAATATAAGAAGTTGCTCAGTCCACTCAGATGAAGAAACTTGTCATGTTAAGCAAATAGAGGTCTCTGACAAATGTTAGACTTTGATGGTGTTTAAAAACCCCCACAACATATTCATCCAGGATACCCCTCAGACTGGTATGTGGTGTAATACAGGCAGAGGAATGTCCCAAATGTTACCACATTGCAATGGAGCATGATACACGGTTTGGGTTTTGTCGTTCAGAAATTCTTAACATTTCTTCCTCTCAGGAGACTGATTTTATACTCAGCACTGCCAAATTGTCAGCCCTGCTGCAGAACAACCACCTGGGATAACTAGCAGTCCTCCCCATGCTGCCTGCCCATGGCTGGGACTGCCACTGGGCTGGCACTGGCCTCAAACCCAGCCTGGGGAGCTTGTAGCAGGCATCCCATGTCTTCAGACAGAAACCCTCCAATGCTTCACAGTTTTCCTAACCCCACACACTACTTGCAGGACTGCTGCTGCAGAAAATTGGCTTTAGTCACTATAAAAGCCAGACAGCCAAGGAAAGCAAAGGATGCGTGGAGCTCCACAAACTGATGAAGTTGGACTTACTACTGTTCTCTGCCTTACACACAAATTGAGAGACTTCATGTTGTTGAGGTATTTATAAGGTCTCTGGCTCTCCCTCCCATGTCTTCTCTATTTCTTATAGTGCAGAAGGTCATTCACCTCTTTTTAAGCAGAGGCACTTGATAGCAACTATTTTCTCCACACTAAGGTGGCTGCTTCCACGAAGCTCATTGGAATGGAACTGCCTTTGAGATCTTCACCTTTCTATAAAATCTGAGTGAAACTAGCCAATCAGTAAAATACAATAAGAAGTCCTGACTGGGAGAGGCATAGAGGCAGGCATCCTGCTGTGTTTCCTAAGGAAATCATAGCAGATTTTTAATGGAAACGGCGACAACTGAGATATTTGGGTAATGTGTTTGCTATTGACCTCCTATTAGTTTAACTGCAGTAGACTTCATACTTTCAGGATATTTCTTCATTACACCTTGCAAGACTGAGGTAATTGTCTAAAATCAGCAATTACCATTCCACAGGATGGATTTTATCTTTTTTTTTTTTTTTTTTTTTTTTTTTCCCTCCCCCGGGTGGGTTTTTTTTTTTTTTTTTTTTTTTTTTTTTTTTTTCTGCTTACAGCAATATAATGAATTTGAACTCAATGTACTGTCTCCTCAGCCCTTTGGTTCATGAAGAAGTACTGCACAAATTGTACTCATACATGTGTGTTTTTGATCTTTTTGTCTTTACTAATGGATTTATCTTGCTTTCAGTTCTCTTGATACAATCTCTGAAAGCAGCAGTCCAACAACTAAAGACACAAAGTCAGTCCTTTAGACTCACTCTTGGTGCAGCTACTACATCTCCCACTGTGAAGCCAATGGAGATTTTGGTACCACTGGGGGCAAGGCAAGGCCTGTAGAGGACGTTCAGGTTGTGAACAAACTAGCTGGATAGTTAACTTGGGCTGCACTACAAAATTAAACAGCAGTAAAGCAGACCAGTTAAAGGAGATAAGGAGCTTTAGACCTGACAGAAACAAGACAAGGGACTGTGCCATGCAGAGATGGAAATGCCTCCCATCTCTCCTTCCCTTCCTGTCACACATCTCTCTCCATCAGGTATACTCTCCCTGATCTCTTCCATCTGTAACTACAGGATGATCATCACTCAAGCAGTAGAGCTATGCTGTGTTCTGATCTGAGAGCTTTAGAGAACCCCGACATTGAGGTCTCCTGCCTGAACTTTTCCCCATTTTCCTCCAGAGAAAGGCACTGAAAGTAAAGAGTTTGCTCTTCAGAGCTGCTCTAGGGGCATTTTTCCTCCCTGCTGCGAATCCTGTGATTCCCAGTATTGCCCTTGACCCAGACAACGTCCCACAGTTAGGGGAACCCAGTTTTCAGCCTCAGGGTCTGAACATTGTTTATCCATGACAGGAATACCTTCTTTCAGAAACAGTCATGTAAAAAGACCATCAACTATGGAAATGCACGATGTATTGCTTTGGGTAGGTGTCTCAGGGACAAGAGATCATCATTCCTCATGGGTTCTTACCCATGCTGCTGTAAATAGGAAGCCAAAATGCATGCCAGAGTGTGTGGTAATCAGATTAAAGAGAAGTCAGTAGCAGAAATGCTATACTCAAGAGATATCACCTTCTCAAACCTTTTTTAGCAGAGGGAGCTCTGTTATTTAGCATATGTTGCACTGAAAAATGACATATGCAATGGTTTCCAGCAGCATTTGATTTTTAAAGTGTAAAAACTATCTCAGCCTAATAGTGCACATGGAAAACACGTGTTTTTTCTGCTAGATTTTCATCCTGTGTTAGCTACCACACCCCAGTTAATAGGGTATAAGGGCAGAAAGATGTTAACAGGACCTGCCAATGTAAGGGAACCAAGTTCTCTGCCATAGCTTTCTGTATCTCTTCTTGTCATAGTCCAGAGAGAGCAAACAGTTTATGCCAGAGGAAGGCTGTACCCTAAAGCAAATGCTCACAACTCATAAAGATGAGCATTTCTGCAGGATGACTTTCAGTAGAACAAAACAAATGATTAACCATTTCACAGGCTGGAGGACAGAAGCAGATGAGGAGCTGTGCTTCTTACTGTGAACTTACTATGCTACTACTCACAGGTTAAAAAATACAGTAAGCAAGACAGTTACACAAGGAAAACATGTAGGTCTACAGCAGTCAGACGAAGGTAATACACGGGAAGCAATGCATGCACTCTAAATACCTGTATTCCAGCAGCGTATGTGAAAAAAGTCGTCAGACATCCTACAACTACAGCATGTTGTATTTCATTTATATCATGGGAGACAGGGAGAGGGGACAAAGTAAATTAAAGGGACACTATTACATGAGGGCAAGGCTTACACCAAGTGAAATACAATAAAGCACAGAAATATTTTGAATACCTGTATTGTAATTCTGGTGGAAACAAACATATATTTTCACTATTTAAAATATTCCAAATAGCCGAGATGCTTGGCAATGGTTTTGTTTGCAATTTTGGCATCACACGGTGACTTATCCCACAGCACACATCTCCACATGAGTGTGCAAAGCGTACCTTCCTAGCAACAAACTCACATGCCCAGATGATGTCCTTCAATTCCACAGAAATTTCAGTTTAATTACACTCGATTTCTTGTAGTTCTAGTTAGATGGCCTTTTCCAGAGCCAAATAAAGGTATTACCTTCTCAGACTAACTCTGCCCACAGTAAAAGAGAAGTCCAGGAAGAAGTGAAGTTTTGGCTAGGAAAATGACCTGTTCTGTATGAATCTTACTTTCCTGATTGGTAGTTCATTCAAAGTAGCTGTATACTAACTAAGATTAAAACAAGACTCCAACCTAGGAAAAGAGGTTCATTGAGCCTCGTCTCTTTGCTGTTTGTAGCTCTGACATAATCCGCTTCTCAGCTTCTCAACGACACCAAAGGCTTTTTCACTCTGCTGCTGACTCATTGGTGGTCCACAGAGAAAAATCAGCATGGACCATGACTTCAGATGCAGCCAGTCTGGACAAATCACTCCCTACAGCCTGCTGGCAGGTTGCTCGGTGGGTTTGTGTAGCTCTGGATGCTGGGCAGATGTGTGCTTTCATGCAGAGCCCTCCTGCAGGTGCAGAGACCTTCACCGTCCCCTGCTCAGGAAATGATGGGATATGCTGTGTTGTGTTATTTGGCATGCAATTGGGACACATAGTGAACAGGAGAAGGAAATCTGTTGAATTCTCAGTGTAGAAGGAAAACTTTATCCACAGCTCATCACAGGCGTGTGGTGGGGCTGAGGAAATTCACCCTGCACAAATCTAAGAAGCCACTTCCTGAGTGTTTGATGAATAAAAACAATAATCCATGTAAGCCCAGATGGTGACTTACCTGGGACTGGTGTGGGAGCCTAGAGAAAGCTAGAGCTTTGTCTGTAAGCAAAACCTACCCTGTATTGGCAGATGTATTCAGCAGTTACTGCACTCTATTATCTCTGTCACTGCCCTTATTCTGCAGCATGCAGAATAGACATCAGCCCAGAGGATGATGCTGGCAAGGAAGGCCAGCAGGGATTTTGACTGAGGAGGAGAACAGCTGCTGTAATGCTAAGAGAAGGATATATTTGGAACAAGGACACAAGAAGGTGTACCATGCTGCTCACTGTGCTTGCCTTGGCTGCACGTTGCTCTCTCCTGTGTTAGGGGTTTTATTATTATCTCCTTCTTGTTGGCAGGGATGATTGCCTGCAAATGTCTGCAAACATACCTGCTGCTGGACACTTCAGTATCGATGTAATTCCAAGAAAATAAGTGCTTCAGCAACGGTACCATGCTGGCATCAGTTATTAATCCAGATAAGGCACCTTCTGTGCACTGAGGACATGACCTGTTTGTGTTGCAGTCCACCTAACTCCCGTGGCACCTCCTAAGTCTAGTGCCTCTCTCGAAGATCACTGTGCCCACCTCTTCCTGATGACCTTTGTGGCAGAGCTGGTGGCTGGCAGATTTTAATTTTTTTTGCCCCTTCCCAGAAGTGTCTGCTCACAAGGCCTGCATGTTGGGCTCTGGGACTTTAGCTGCTCTACACAAGCTGAAACAGATGCCAAAGCACCGTTATGCCAATAAATTGTTTCTGTTTCCCTTCTGTAAGCCAGGAGTGGTAGAGCTCACCAGGGCAGGTGAAGCAATGGGTGCACGTACATAGTGTCACCTTTCTGTTGATATCCAGACTGAAGATACGCTGCTTAGGCCAGTTACTCTCTGCTCCTTCCATGGTGCCTGCAGAGCTTATCCTTGCTGCTGTACTTTCAAGTGATACCAAGGAAAGCTAAAAACAGCCCCAGTTGTGCTGCCAGCTGGGGCAAACTGGCCTGGCCTGGAGGCGGCAGTGCCTTCAACACGCCTGAAGGAGCATTGCATTGGCATCAGCCCCTTACGCTGCTCTTTTCTGTAAGCAAAACCATACTTAGGGGTGTGATAGATTACAAAAGCATAGGTGGCCTACTGAGATACTAATTAAGATGAAAAAGCATGAAAATCCCAGGTATAAATAAAACAAAACTTCAAGCAGAGAATCCCAGTTACACCAAGACTGTTCATGCTCATTCAGCCAGGGCTGTGGATCCACTTATAGATGTGAGTCCTTCTCTCTGACCAAGCCTTATGAGGGGTAAAAAAGGCCTGAGCCCTTCACGTTCTGAGCACTGCCTGCCTCTGCTTGCTGGGGCACCGCTTGTGACAGTGTTTATTTTGGATGCTGGGCCGTGTGGGGAGCAGAGAGGACAGCAGTGTGGGGGGGTTGGGGGGGGGCGGGCACAGACTGTGCGGCCCGAAGATTAAATGCGAAGCTGTCAAACTGAAGAATGGCATTCAAAACAACCTGTGAGCAAATGTGTCAGTAAAGAAATGTACAGGAACTTGGCCCAAACAGGACCACAAGGTTCCACACACACAGCTCCAGGAAGTCACAGATACACATTGGGATGTAGATGAAAATCCTTGCTTAACTAAATTTTAAGCTCACTGGAACATGGCTGTTTTCCTGACTCTGTGTACACACAGCAGGTAACTCAGTGACAGGGCAAGAGGCAGTTAGTGCTGCTTGAACATTTATGATGAAGAGTGGCATTGCAGATCATCAGTCAACCCAGAGCAGGTAGTTAAAATACTGTTTTCAGTGCCATAGCAGGTTGAAGACAATTAAGACAGAAGATACCGAGCAAAATGACATGCTGTTATGTCTTTTTATTAGTATTTATTGTTGTTATTCACACTTAGACAACTCATTTACATAAAGTGATTTCTATGAAGAGCTCTGTATTGATGTTATAAGGTGAAAAAGAGTACACACCATAGTGAAACATTCTGTAGATACAGTGAAGTAGGACTTCTGACAAAAGGGATTATTTCCGAGAGCCTATGTACAAATAAAGGTAACTTTCATACTATATACAAACTTATATTCACAGAAAATATACTGATTCACAGATACAAGGGTTTAATCTAGTGAATAATGACCCATACACAAAAACACATGAGAAAAAGTGGAATTTTCAGAGGCTTGCCTGGACGAGTTTCCATGACAACATCATTTTATTTAAGTTTGAAATGAGTAAGATGGGAGACTTCTTCAGATTTTTCTACAGTAAGTTGAAAATGAGAGATGAAAGAGTATGAAAACTACAAAGTGAAACAAGCTAAAAAGCTTTATTACAAAAATAGCATCTGATTGTCAGTTATAACACTCTACTATTATTTTCACATGACAATACAGTGGCCTGATCTTGCCATCTTAAATGACAGAAATAATTTCTACTCATGTGAGTCAACTCCCCAGAGTCAGGATTGCAAAATTAAAACTGTGTAACAGGGATCTTGATAATGAAAATGAACACAAAGCCAAGCACAATCCCTTTGGCATTACCCAAATTTCACTGGGGGATTAAAATAAATGGTTGATTTCTACTGGATAGCCTGACCCTGAAAACTTTACATCTTTTGTAAAACAGATGTGACAGAAGTAACTCATCTGTTATAAACTCACCGAAGTATGAGGAGCTTCCTTTACTGTGATCTCAGTGGGAGAAAGCATTAGAGTGACAGGATGACTAAACTGCTTCATTGGGCCTGACTCTGCAAGCATTGTATTCCTTCTGGATGGCAGGATTGGGCCCCTGCTGCAAAGGCAGTGTGCAGCATTTTGTACAGTCCCACGGGGAAGCTCAAGAGTATGAGTAAACTCCCCTTGACTTCACTATGGCAAAACCAGTTCCTGCTTTACTGTACATTGATTTGACAGTATTTTACATTATACCTTAACCAGAGACATTAAATGATTTTTACTTTAAAATTAACAATCCCTTTATTTAGAAACCCCATACTAGACTTCTGGGTTTTTTTATGGCTTCTTTTTGCATTAAGACAACTATGTGACATAAAATAAAATAAAAAAAAAACACCAGTAAAGTGCAAGATCCTTAAAAATGCATACAAATTTCATTGTTTGGATTGGTTTTGTGTTTGATGAGGGGTGAATTTACAATAAATCTCTATGAAAGTACAGTCCATTTACCAATCTCACATTACATTATTTCTTACTCAATCTTGTCCTGGTGGCTCACCTTGCCACTTATGGCTCATATAGGAATGATGTGACCAGTTGTGTGTCTGGTCTACCCATGCTCCAAATCACTACATGGCTTCTAGGCTGGGGATGACCTGCATTTGACTGGCTGGGAGCACGGGCTTAGCGCCACGCTAATGTGATTACATGGCTTCTGGAGAAGACATGGCTTACGTCCAGCCAGGCAGGAGCACAGGCAGGGGAACGTGCAAACTAGCTGCACCCACCCAGGCAGACAAGCCCCAAGATACGTACACTGACAACAAGCAACACACAGCAGATCTACAGGATGACTTGTCTGGACGACGGGGCTGTGATCCATATACAACTTCTGTATCGGATGGGTGCATTGAATCGCATAACTTCAATTTGGAAGTTACTCTCCCCAGGCCCAATGGAAATTATGGATATCTCAATACTGATATTCTTGTAACTGACGGCAACAGATCCAAGAAGGACCAAGAAGGACCAAGAAGGATTTAACATCAATCAGGAATGAAACCCACATCTGTCAGAGGGCTGGAGCAGGACTCTTCTCCATTTGCTAATCTCAAAATCGCTTTCTGCAGATGTGTTTCCACTTGCAAGTTCCTGCATCAAACTTTCCAGGAAGGGCAGGAAAACAAGAATCATCTTCTCAAAGGAACTAACCATGCCTCTTTCTCAGTTAGTTGTGTCATTGTTATTTACAAGAGGTGACATGGTTTCCAAGAACACAAGTGAATGCAATTTTTCTCTTTGTACATAGCTCCCAGGGCAATTATGTTTGTTACACAAGTGCTTTTATGAAATAACAGATCCTAACATAAAAATCTGTGTTTTGCCCAAGGTAATGGCAGAAATCTTCTGGATTTCAGTGGGCCAGTTGTTGAAGAAAGGATTATTTATTTGTTATAAATTAAATAAAGCCATCTGATACAGACTCGTATTTGCTTCAGAACATAAGTTATACAGACCACAAGATGCTATTTTAAGGAATTACTATTGAAAGAAGAATAATTAAAAAACATTGTATATCCCCTTTTTTGCAAAATACGTAATGAAGTAAAAGACAACCAGAGAAATAATCCCTTAAAAAACACTCAAGCTTTAAGAATATTTCTAAGCATCTATTTTTTACAGTACTTGGATTAACCACATGTTTAACCTACTGCTTTGTGGACCTTCATATCCACATACAACAGTACCATGAGTGACACTGACCATAAACTACTTCAGAGTAGTATATGTGGAAATTACATGGTAGGCTCATTGCCATTACAAACATCAAATGGCATCTAGATAAGCTTCTTAGTCACCCACTGTGCTTTATGCTTCATGAAGATTATGCAGACAGCGACATCAATTGAATAAATAAGCACAGGCATACCGACACAGACAGCCTGTCTGCACTACAAGAAAGCACAAGCTTTCAGTAAAATAGTTAATTTAAAATACACAGATGTTTGCTGAAAGATTTTTCTATGTCTGCATGCAGTTCTTGAGGAGATCATGCTCATATCACACTTTTTATTGCACTTCTATATCATTTATTCTACAGATTCAACCATGGTGGCTTCTACAGAGGGAAGCTGTTGTCTTTTTTTTTTTTTTTTTTTAAATGGGAAACAGCAAATACTTGTAGGACTCCAATGGTATTTTATACTGATGGGGTCCATTCTTTTCTGTAATTCAACTGAACTCAGTGCAGAAAAACCTTTAAAACAGGTTACAATCTGACCCAGAATCCCACTTAAATGCTACTGGAAATCCCTTCCAAAAATCATGTCCACCATTCGTTCTGTCCAGGTGTGATGGTGCCATGGAGAGTTGGCTATTTAACACGATGTTGCATTTTTATCTTACTGACTGTGTTTGCCAACCTGGTGTTGTCCTGAAAACACTAAGCTAGAACAGCATCTTGATTGTAACACCAATTTCTGCATTAATTATTCATTTATACTTCATAAGGATTATTCAGATTGCAGCATCAACTGAATAAATGAGCACAGGCATACAGGCAGCTGGAAGAGGCTTCAACGCCAATCAACTTACTGTAGAATTCAGACAGTTTGCAGGACTAGACCCCTAGTGAAGTCATGCAGAACTTTGACAGAAGAAAATAGAAATTTAATTTTTGACTTCTAGGTGTACAATGTCGAGAAATGTTCAGGGATCCCACACTGAAACAGTTATGAACAAAGAGAAACACTTTATGCTGGGGAATCTGCTGTCATTACAGAACAGGGGTCCCCTAACAAGTGCAGTTTTGGTGGTGTCAAGCCTGGACAGCTTATGGATGTCTAGTCATTGGGCTGCAGCAGCTCTTGGCTGCTCTCTCAGCACCCCAGTTTAAGATTTTCAAACTTCTCCTGCATGGGATAAGGGGCCTTCATCCCATTCCTCTCTTTTCTCCTATGAGCACAGCTGTTGCCTTTTAATCAGAGAGCACATCAGTGTGCAAGTATCCTGAAACATTTTACCCTCGTGGTTATGTAGAAAGATGCCTTGGTTAAGTATAATCATCAGCTTTCACAGCCGGCCTCCATGGAAAGCACCACACAAATGAAATCTCTCCTATTACCTCTGGAGCTGAGCTGCCACCGACTGCACAGTCTCATTCAGCCATTTGAATAATGATCTGCCCAGCAGATGCAAGGCAGTGGGAGCTGTGAGGTGTCTCATTCCTGAGGGGAAAAAATTACTTTTAACACCTTCCAAGATAAATATGTTGATAGGGGAAGCAGACACAGGAAAGAAAGGTTTAAGACAGTATACAAATGCCATTACAGGATACCAGCCCTTAGCCTTACACATACAATTCTTCCTTCAAGCTGTTGACGCCAGCTTTGGACTGAACAATTCCCAGTGTGTAGGGCTTTTGATTGGTTACTTTTGTCCGTACTTGCCTCAGAGGGGCAGCAGCCTCTGCTGCTGCTGCTGCCCTCACTTTGCAGAGTGCACAAGAATGTTCTTACAGCTCTCAAGGTCAGGCAGGGCTTTTTCCTTTACAGTGTGGGAGTTACATGCTGGCCATGAAGTCATCAAAAAAAAGAAAAAAAAAAAAAAGAAAAAAGAAAAGGAGTAATGTACTGAACAGAGATCAGACTCTTGTTCTTCCTTGGTTTCTTGATTTGAAATGCCAGACCAGTGAATCTGGGCATCTTTGTATATACACAGACCTGTCGTGATGCTGCACATGCCCTTTTAGATTGCTCTGTCTTATTCTGCTTACTTGGGAAAGGATCACTTGAGTCAACTGAAAGCCTGTTTTGATAACTGTCATCAGAGATCAAACAGCATTTGGTAACTCTCCTGGGACAGATTATACTGTGGAGTCAGCTCTGTATTTTGGGACAGCTGTTTCATTTGAGCTCAGAAGCTGGGTTATAGATTTGCTTTTGCAAATTTGCAAGATTGCTGTTCTTGTCAGTAGAGGGCACTGTAGGTTTGCATAGACCTCTCTTCCCATGGTGTACACCCGTAGAAACAAATGCTAAGAGGTGGCCAGCACTATCGTGAAGACAGGCAAGGATTCTGGAGCAATGAAGGATCTTAAATACAGAGAATTTTTTTTCCTCACAATGAGAGATGCTCACACTAAAAAGCATTAAGCAGCAAGAGATGTTGCAAATGTATGTTTAAGATAAAACACTAATTCTGAATATAGCTGGGACCGAATACTTGCGGACCAGACAGAAATAGCAGACATTGTAACTCCTACTGTTCTTGCTTTTGTTCATTAGTATCTCACTTTTTTCTTCATGATATCACATAATATTAACATTTTAGGATTTTTTAATATGTGTTTTTTACTGTTTTATCTACTATTGTTTTCTGTCAAGTCCTTATTCTCTAACCAGAGACTGTTATAAACAAACACATATAAAAGGAAAACAGTAAAGGACAAAGGGGATGAGTGAGAAGCAAACAGCTTTAGGGAACAGAGAAAAACAGACAAGACAAAATGTGCTGAGCCTTCTGTTACACAGCTGTGAGCATGACATTGCCATTGTGAGAGCAATACGAATACAAAACAATGCTGAAAGAGGTCACAGAAATCTGCTGAAATTTCCTGAACTCCAACTGCACAAAAGACTTGAACAAACAAACAACGATTACCTGAAATAATTTAACACCCATTCCAGTCCTCCTTTTTTTTTTTCTCAATCTTCCAAACTAGAGGAAAGATGAACACTTCGTTGCTTTGTTCTAGGTTTGGACCTCCTTCTTCTGCTAGGATTGCAGTAAAAGAATGCTGCATTTTCGTGCCTTCCTGGGCTTCTTTAGACATTCACAGTTCCAGCAATACTGAATTATTTTCATCTAGGTTTCCTGCAGCTACACTGTATTTAAATCGTTAGTTTCTCCTACCTAGTTTCAAGATTTATAAGAGCAAATATGAACTGGCCCAGCCTTTGTACATCAGCTGGGGATCTCTTCCAGCAATGTCTATATGTAGCTGTGAAGGTCCTTACACTCCAAGTAATAGTGAAAGATAGCTTGTAAAATATATACCAATTTCAGCAATTCGGCTGCTACTTTATAATTACTTCTATTTTCTGGATGAAATACTATGCATAAGCAAATTAGCCTTTTTCTTCTACATGAAAAGGCAAACTCATAACAGCATCTGAAAGCCATTGGTACTGTTGTTGGTATTGCTGCATTACAAAAAATAGTGTGTTCATATAGTAGTTGTCCAATCACTCTGCATGCTGCGTTGCTGTTAGATAAGAAAGAGTATCCCCATTCTGGTCTTTGCATGTGAATGCAATGAAAATCTGCACCAGTTACAAAATGGCCAGGCAGCATCACCCCTTCAGTGACAGAGCCAGAGTTACTGGAATCTGAAGAGTTTTGCAAGATGTAATAAACCACCATTAGCATCCTGCTGATTGCCTTTACAGATCCGTGATGCAGAGGATCAAAACACTGATGAACTCCCTGGCTTTGCTGAAATCACATCATATAAATCCACTTATATGAAGAGATGTGCAAGCTGTTCCCTGTCTGTGACTCATGCACTCAGTGTATGCTTTCCACTTGGGAGTTTCAGAAAATTATGAGAAAAATTCCATACCAGGGTGCGTGGGGGGTGGCGCCTCCACAAGGTTAACATTAGCATTCTCCTTAGAAGATGAGAGCTTAGAGAACTGAGCACGCTGTGTATGTGTATAACACTACAGAGAATGAGAAGTCTGCGGATATGTACCATAGGCATACGAGAAGCAGAAGCTTTCACCATTTCCATGCGCGTGCAGCATCTCCACATCTGAGAGGTGTTCTGCAGCAGATCAAGGAAACCTCAGCGCAGCTGGACTCAGCCATTCACATGTGACTGCACTGTCCAGCAGCAGTCATTCTTCATCTCTGAGATCCACCCTTTGTATCCCTTTCTTTCTTTCTCTCTTTTAAAATCGAGGGAGAGGAAATATACATATCCATGGGTTATTCTCACAGAAGCTTTCTGCTATGGTTTTTTGCTGTTCCATATTTTTTTTTTTTAATTTAATAAAGATATATGTTTGTGGGTTTTGTTTTTTTTTTTTTTCAAGAAACAGAACTTTCCACTAGATGGAGACAGGACACTGGATCACTTTGTCCTCCAGGAGGACGCTGACAATCAGGAACAGAAAATAAAGCCCAAACATGAGAAAGCCCAGGATTTTATTCATCCTCCACTTGCAGAAAGCGATGGACAGGATGACAAAGAGCAGCATGATGAAGAGGAGGACAATTGCACAGAACAGGCCATTGCTGCTGACTGTCACCGGGGCAAAGCTGTTAATCACAGCATACAGGAGCCATGGCAGAGGAAGGCTGTTAAGAAACAGAAAAATAAATTGGAAACACTGCAGAGGTGCAGAAAGGGGCACTAGAAAGTTGCTTCAAAATACAATCAGAGGCTTCCTGCATAAAGTGAGGCATGAAACTCTTTTAATATGTACATAAATCTAATTTGTCAGCTTGCTCTTGTTTCTCGGGGAGAAAAAATGGCATTTAGGCTCTCCACTCTTCCACCAGTTACAATGGTGAATGATATTTCCCTTGGCTGACAAATCACCCGGCATCCCGTCTGTGAGCAGGTAGACCCCTTTCATCTGTTTCTGGTTTTCTGACCATCTGTGGAAGAATCTACCTCTAATCTCTTTCCAGGAGCCTGCATCGTAGGATGGTAGGTCACCTAAAGACATGTCCTTGCCATGAAGAACCGGCATTCTGAAAGCCACTGCCCCAAAGTTTGGCCCTTAAAAGCTTTGATCCACATTTACTGTATAAACCTGTGTTAAAATGTGAACTTTAACTGAACTCCAGCTTAATTTCTATTTCTGTACTTGCTGTCATTGCAGTTCTCATCTCTGATGCCACAGAATGAGGCAATATCCCTCTGGAAGACATCAAGCTGAAATAAATATTTAAGCCACTGATTGGAGCTTAGCAGGCTTAGAAAGCAGGAAGAGAGCTGTCAGAAGCTCACAATATTCAAACTTTGAATAAGCACCTCAAGAGAGAAGAATTTATTACAGCCTCAGTACCAACTGGACCAGCCTAGAGCACAACTGTGCCACTTACGTTGTAAATACACCAGGTCTAGCAGGCAGGTACAGGACAACAGTTCCATTGTCAAGAAGACTAAAAATTTTAAGAAAAGTAAGAAAGCACTGCAAAAGAGAAAAGTTCTGTAATGTGCTCCAAGTTGAAGCACATGGTAGTGAATAATTCTTACACGTTTTGCCAGTCTGCTGCTTACAGATGTTATTTCAAACACTGCATGCTTCTGGATTAATAGAAAAAAGTGGCCCAGTTTCTCTAATGTGTCCAAAGGTACTGCCATTAGCTAACAGATGGAGCAAAAAAGCCATTTACTATCCACTCTAACTTCAGGATCTCTTTTTGTACCTGTGCAGTTGCTGGTATATTTTCAACAGCGAAAACCATGATCTGTTCTACAGCTAGGCTGTTCGGGACTACAACTATGATCAGACCTGCTCTGTGGGCGTGACAGCAAGAAACAACCAAAGATCAAGAAACTGAGAGCATGAACATGATTCTCAGTGCCTCTGACCTGTGTTGAAGATGGGAATGTGGGAACGAAGACAAGAGTTTGTCTGTACTTTTCCTGTACATTTTTTAAACACTGAGGCAGAGATTACATTTCTGGACCTAATCTAGCTTGGCCCCAAAAGGTCAAACAGGAATTCGAACTCCAAACACATGCCACACATCATTATCCTAGAGGTGGAAGTAGTAAAGTGCGAATAGCACATTTTTGCTCAATCTCACGTTGCTTCACATTGTCGGAGCTATACAAAGGGTATTCTGTGTTAAAAGAGAATTGGTTTGTAATTTGGGACCTGCCAGGTATACAAAAATCACGTCAACAACAGCCTAAATGAGCTACACACTGACATTCTGGTTTTATTTTAGCAAACGTGTTGATTACTGCGCAGGCAGCAAATTGCTCCAGATTATCCTTTATAAAAAACCAGTAACATCCATTGCATATTTGCATCACTATCATTTTTCAGCATCAATGGCAGAAAATTGATGTAGGCAACACCTCGGCAAAACTGCAGCAACATGCTAAGAACAAAAGACTTGTTAAAATAGACACAATTTTCGTGATGTAGGACTTACCCCACTGTGATGTCAAATATGTTGCTTCCAACAGAACTGGATACAGCCATGTCTCCCAGACCTTTGCGTGCTACGATAACACTGGTAATAAGGTCAGGAATGGATGTGCCAGCAGCTAGAATAGTCAATCCCATGATTTCTTCACTAATACCAATGGTCTCTCCAACCTAAAAGGGTTTAAGCAAAAATATCAAAAAGAAGTCCTGCAATGAAGAAATGCTTTCTGCTGTAAACCTGTTTAACCAGGAATACTATCCTGGAGCTTGCCAACTAGCTTGGAGAATACAGGCAAGACTGGAGAATTACTCGTGTTCACAGATTTCCACATTTCAGGAGAAAAATAAGATGGTCAAATAGAACCAGTAGGTACTGAAAAACAGTTGCTGATGGCTCTGATAATACCAGAATGATCAAGTCCTGTGGCTAGGACAACCACAGCTCTCTGAACTACTTTCCATTTACTGAGTAGTGATTTACTTCATCCATGGTTGCAGCTCCTAAAATAAAGCACTACTCAGCATGAGATAGGTGATGGACTCTGATTCTAAATGATCTCTCACAGTACAAAACACAATGCAGGGCTTATCTCTTGAACCAGTATATGACCTCCTTACCTGATGTGCCCACCAGACCATTAAGTAAGAAAAAAATGCAATCCAGCTGATTGCGCCAAAAAATGTGATAGGGAAAAATTTTCTTGACCTCTGAAACAGAAACAAAGAGAAACAGTGAACAGCTGTGTTGAAGGCTCATGTACTGTACTCTTATCTGCTTCTCAGAATAAGAGTGGCCTCTGATTTTTTTCTGATCACCTGCTCTGACTAACTATTCTGATCATCATCATGATGATCAAAATGAATGTGAAGAATCTTAAGAAACTGACTCCTCACACTGGAATGTGCTTACCTAGGCCTCATTCTTCCAACCAGTTCAGTTCTAAAATAACACCTCCGAACAACTTGTATGATGAACAGCAAGTTTTGGGTTGTCATTCGTAACATTTTTCTGTTATGCCGCAGTTTGCATATGTGTTTAGCTGAATGGTGCCTGGCTTCTAAATTTATGTATAACTTCATGCTTATTCAGGAAGAATGTTTTCAAATTGATAAAACAGGTACTCATACATTTCATGCACACATCAGTAACTTTGTGCAACACCTTTCACAGTCAGTATGACAAAGGCTATATGACAGACTTAAAAAAATACACACCTAAAATTTATTAGGGCATTTGCTTTTCCTGGGAAAACAACCCACTTTCTCAATTAGAAGAGAAGATACATTAAGTGCATCTTTGCCATGCTTTGTTTTGTAGAGAAGTTTTTTATAGAAAAATGTAAAAGACTCTGAGGACCTTCAAAGAATTAAAAGATCATAGAGCCATAGAATGGTTAGGGTTGGGAGGAACCTTAAAGATAATCAAGTTCCAACCCCCCTGCCACAGGCAGGGACATCTCCCACTAGACCAGGTTGCTCAAAGCCTCATCCAGCCTGGCCTTGAACACCTCCAGGGATGGGGCATACACAGCTTCTCTGGGCAACCTGTTCCAGTGCCTCACCACCCTCGCAGTGAAAAATTTATCCCCAATATCTAATGAAAATCTATCCTCTTTCAGCTTATACCCATTACCCTTGCTCTCTCACTACACTCCCTGATAAAGAGTGCCTCCCCATCTCTCCTGTAGGCCCCCTTCAGGTACTGGAAGGCCACTATAAGGTCTCCTCAGAGCCTTCTCTTCTCCAGGCTGAACAACCCCAGCTCTCTCAGCCTGTCCTCATAGAGGAGGTGCTCCAGCCCTCTGACCATCTTCATGGCTCTCCTCTGGACTTGCTCCGACAGGTCCACATCTTTTTTATGTTGGGGGCCCCACATCTGAACACAGTACTCCAGATGGGGTCTCACCAGAGCAGAATAGAGGGGGAGAATCACCTCCCTCGACCTGCTGCTAATGCTTCTTTTGATGCAGCCCAGGACACGGTTGGCTTTCTGGGCTGCAAGTGCACATTGCTGGCTCATGTTCAGATTCTGCTCCCAAGTCCTTTTCCTCAGAGCTGCTCTCTATCCACTCTCCTCCCAGCCTGTATTTGTGCTTGGGATTGCCTTGACCCACGTGCAGGACCTTGCACTTGGCCTTTGTTGAATTTCATGAGGTTTGCATTGTCCCACCTCTCCAGCCTGTCAGGGTCCCTCTGGGTGGCATCCCTTCCCTCCAGGCAGATGCGGCACCCTGCCCCCCCCCATCTCCCCTGCCAGTCCTTCCTAAAGAGCATGTGTCCTTCCACTCCAACACTGCAGTCATAGGATCCATCCCACCAGGCCTCTTTGATGCCAATAAGATTGCAGCTCTGCAGGTATGCACGTCTCTAACTGCTCTTGTTTATTCTCCATGCTATGGGTGTTTGCATAGAGGCATCTATAGCTGGGCCCCAAGTGAGGCTGATTTACTGGCTGGAATTCCTTCAGGTGCTCTTCTGATGGCCTGTGATCATTCTCCAGGCTCTGGGCATCTATTGGTGGCACTGACATCAAACTGGCAGGAGTGAGATGGACTGAGGTTCCCCTTCCCTGGAAACTTTGGTTTAAAGCCCTCTTCACCAGGTGGGCAAGCCCATGACCAAAGATGCTCTTCCCCTTCTCTGACAGATGGACCCTGTCGGCTCCCAAAGTTAGTTTCATGTTCTAAGTAGCTGAATCTCTGGCTGTGGCACCAGTCCTCTATAACACCAAAGTATAATCCGTGTAACACCAAAGTAACTTCATTCTAATTTTCAGTATCTCCCTTACTTATGTCAAACTTTGAATAGGCAGTGTTCTTGCAGCAAATAAACGGGTTATATTCAGAATAAGGATTTATTTTGGTTTCACTTCTTTACAGTCTTTTGCATCATGTGTATTTCTTGTTGGCTAGCTAGATCTATATAACAAAAAGGGATCAAGTTAACTACAAAAGGAAGGACACACAACTGCAGTACTATACCAGGCAATCACTGTCTAAATCAAATTAGTGCTTAAAATGAAATTTGTACTGTGAATGAATGCTACCAGTTTTGAATGAAACCACATTCTTTATGGCCATTGACCTTCTGAAAACAGACCCTCACCCCATATGACTTCTGACATGCCACTAGCACAGTCCTACAAATTTTCATGAAAAACCAGTAGGACTCCTTGTGGAAATAAGTAACACTGCTTCAAATACTTGTTCCACCTGCTGCTTGTTCCTGCACTACCTCTTGCTGTTGAGTCCTCACTAAATCCCCTTCCACTTTTTGCTCTGCATGGGCCTCCAGATTTTTTGGGCAGTGCATGTTGCCTCTCCCCTCTCCACTGCAGAATGTGCCCTGCTGCACCAGGAGACTCACTGGCCTGTGGATCATTCCTAGGTGTTGTGAGAGCAGACAAGACTGCAGAGCTTTTCCCAAACATGACCTCTGGAGAGAAAATACTGTTTGGAATTTGCCAATTCAGCTTGCTGAAGCCATGATAAAGCTCTCTTTTTTTTGTGGAGTTTACAGAGCTGCATAGCCAGCTTTTCTTGTATAACAGAAGCAAGAGGCATTTATATGGGTCAGCCTTGTCAGCATGGGTGGCTGTGGACTAAGAGGTGCTCAGTGAATTGGGCTGGCCATTAGAGCTGGTCATGTGGGAATGACACTGTCTTTTGTCAGCTGAACCACAAAAAAGCAAGGCTGGTCTGCAGCTTTTGAAATTGTGTAGACTCTTTCTGCTGATGTAAATGGATGAGATCAAGCTATCCATTACCGATGGAAAAAGGTAAAGTCAGCAATGGTAATTGTACACACTCATCTACAGGATGGGACAATTAAAAGGTCCATATCTGCTGCTGCAGCTGGTGCAGCTGTAGGCTGTGCTACAGGACACTTAGTCCCTGTGGGCCCTTTGCATGATGCTAAATGGCTCCCTGAAAACTGAGCTTGTAAACATTGACTAACATGACTTAGACAACTCCACAGTTGAATATACATAGGAACACACATTAAAGCTGGCACAGATTTGACAATGTTCCTAGTCCCCCTCATATATAAATAAATAAATTACTGAACTTCTGTTGGAGTAAGCAAATGATTATAGTAGGTGTTTTAAATGAATTATCTTTAAATATAGGCATAAACAGCCACAATGGCACCAGGAAACATTCTTTTCATATAAATTCCATTACTGTCACAAACATTGTTTCTAGAACTGCCCAAGCTATTTTGGTTGATCTGCTTCTTAACTGTTTACAGAGCAAAGACAGACTTTTTCAAAACAGAGTTCTAAATTTTTATCCAATCAGAAAATCTGATAATGAGCTTCTGATATTTAAACCCCCTCAGATGGACTTCTGATTTTAAAATCAAAACTTTACATGCAGTGGGGGACAGAAGACCTTAGTCTGAAAAGAAACACCGTTTGAAAGAAGCATAAAGATGGCTGTTAAAATAGTGATCCGACACCAGTGGGAGTAGAATTGAGTCCAGAAGGGATAAATTAATCTAAACAGCATTTTCCTTTTTTAAAAAACGAAACAGCTAGCAATTCATCACTCTTAGTAGCTCTTTCAACTTTCAACATTTTTTGTCTACCTTGTAAAACCTGGGATTTTCTGACAACATACATGGTGAACGTGATGATGAAGCAATAAGCTTGTTGCAGTTGGTCACAAAATCTACACAGAGATCCTTGTAGCAGTGCAATTTGAATCATCACTATACAACACCCAAGATATAAGCATACATCAGCTTACACAAAACTAATACAGCAAGAGCAGTACTGGACAGCAATAGCTCTCTGTCAATGTGAGAATATATATCAAATTGTTCTTGCAAAATAATGAGCCATTGCCTATTTGAGTCAGACACCCACAGAATTTGGATGCCTGAGAATTATGAGTCAGTAACTTTGCAGCATGTGTGTTCCTAGCCTGTCTTAGCCGATCCTCTCCCAGTAAAATTAACTGACAAGCAGCAATTCAAGATTAAGAGTACGTTACTAGGCTTAACAGTTTATCTTTTTTAAAAGGGGGAACATTTAAACTCAAAGAGGGCAAAATTTAAAGCTTGTACATATTACAGGTGATGAAATCAAGAATGGACTCCATAGATGCTGCTATATAATTTGCACATAGATGGAATTTTTAAAAAGCAGTTATGAGAGTGCTGATTCTTTTTCCAATGCTGGATTTTATTTCCAGAGTATAGTAATAATCATGCTTATTTTGCAACTAATGACAACATTCTTTTGAGATTTATCTCATTGCAACTCCCTAGCTCTTGGAAATACACAGAGCTGCCAATATATATTCCTATACACTATATATTCCAAGAATTTTCCTAGAAGAATTAGTCAGAGACAGCAGACAGCAATCCTTCTCTCCATCTTTTCTGGCTGCTGTTGCGATGGTTGCCTTGTAAAGATAGAGAGCCCAGTTTATTACCAGTTGGTTCTTTGTGGTCATGGTAACAGACAAATGAGAAAAGCCATGGCTCATTCAGTTAATATGCTATTTTCTTTTAACAAAATACAAAGAATTTTGCAGTTTCACTGTAGATTGGTTGGATTGGTACTGCTCCTGTCTATCAGCAATCTTAAGGCCATTTTTCCTGGTACATTTCTGTATTGATTTCATGCCAGTGTCTGAAAAACAGAACTTTAAGTAGCAAGAATGGTCCAAGTATGAAGATTTTTCTTCTAAGAGCCTGATCCTGAAAGATGGCAAGTGTTAAATAATTTGCAAAGTAATTGCCTTAATTTTAGTCAGTATTATTACCAACATCTTTACCTTTAACCTGAATGAATCATAAATGTATCTGCACTGCAAGCTTTGCTTTTCCTTTCATACTTGATGGTGCTTAAATCTGATTACTCAGAACCTGGTCCTGTAACTGGATCTGCGCGGGAACATCTTGTCCTTGTCCCCTGGGTAGCAGTGAATCTCTTAATGGCAACAAGAGTTCATGTAAGCTGTACCTCTTTGTTGGTAATGGGAATTTGCAGAGATATAACAAAGTGCCCCATATGGGTCCAGTGGCAGCAGGACTGGAGTCCTGAATAGCCATTTTTCTGGCCTGTAACACAAAGGGATGGACAGTGCAGTGTGGCTATAACAAAAAGAGATGACGTTCAACATCTACACCTTCATCACATCATTTTTCTTTCAATATTTCAACACCCCTTACTGAAGGAGCTGGGCTGTTACATTTGTGGTCTTTACAGAGCCACTGGGGAAAGGAGCTATTAGTATAGGAAAAATATCCATTATTGTTCAAAACACCTAAACAAAAAGACAGGTACAGAATTCCCTAAGGGCAACCTACCTCAGGTGTATTGACAGCAACATTATTGATGTTACATTAAGGATTTTAATATATGCTTGTTTAATGTGAGCATGTATTATTAAGGCACTAAACACACAATAAAACATGTTCAGCTATTGAATCAGCTGAGGAGTTAGTTGAACTAATGCATAATCTACTCTTACGTATACAAAAATCTGCCTAGCTGTACACTAGAGCATAGGATTTTGCTAACTTTATAACCAGAGACCTTGTATATGAAATAATTTTTCTAGAGCTTCTGGGTCTGATGGAGCTAAGTATAGATTGGAATAGTACAAGTAAATGCAGTCAAACCGTGTCCATTATGTGGAGATAAAGTATACTATAAAAATATATATACTCTAGGAGGAAAGGTGAACTAGTTTTTGAAAAGTGGACACCCACAGAGGATGTCAAAGGGTCCATATGGTCTCTCAAATCAGTATATAGCACACAAGTGTTCATTTTATGTATCTACATGCTAATCTGAGCATCCTGATACAGAATTAGGGTTTCTGACTAAATTACCACACTTACAATTCAAGCCCCTGATGGTAGGTCTACCTACAAAATCTATTTAAGTATTATTTTATGTTTGTTTTAACTTTTGCTTTACAGATTTAATGGAAAGTTGTTTTCTGATGCATGTGCTGAGCTATGCTTTTTGGGTTTTGGTTTTATTAGGATGGGAATAGTGTGGATGGCACACAGGCATAAATCAGAATATTTTAGAGACAAACACACTAATGAAACATCCTTGAAAACTCAGATATTTATGCAATCATCTGGTTAATTCTTTGACAGTAATGTTCAATGTAAGCAGCTTGTCATACTGATACAGCCTGTTACCTCTTCTGTTATTACTACATGTAATTACAAACTACATTTCTTTTACTTCTGTATGAAACACTAACTTCAGATTTTCAAAATTCAGGCTAATGCACATACTTATATCTTAGCACTACTTTCTCATTTTGGGACAAATTATGAAAAAAAAATCACAGGGATGGTTTCGAATAATAAAAGGAGTGCATAAATACAGACATAAACAATCTTGACATTCATGTAGTATGCTCTTTGTGCTACCAAACAAAAAGTGTTTATCAGAGTTGTCTGAAAACTTAAAGAAAGGTTAAAGATTAGAAGGGAAAATGTCTGCTTATATCCTTTGAGAAACCTTTATCTAAAATCAAATCAGAGGTCTTATTTTAGCTTGTTTCTTGCACTGAACTGCAGTTTTTCAGTGTGTGTGACTGGAAAGTTTTTCAGTGTGTGTGAGAAAGAAAAAAAATTCAGGGTGTTGATTTATAACCTTATGAGCTGTACATCCCTCTCCTGCAGCAGTTTTAAACCTTTTTCGGATCCAGAAAGGAAGAGATTGAAACACTACTAAAGGATTTTATCAGCTCTTGACTTTTTAAATTTACTTTCCATGAGTTTCCCCAGTCAGATCTATTTGTACATGTGAATATAGAAGTGGTAAGACTTGACAACTTGTTACAATACGTCATTTGTATTAATAATCAGCCTTACATTACTTCAAGCATTGGTTGGGACAAAACTAGCAAGTATTTTACATATGGAAGGACTTATGGATCCTGTTGTAGTATGACAATTAAAGGATGACGAATAGAATACAAAGGTCTAGTAGAATATGTGTTTAAGAGAAATGTGTATCAGTATTTTTGAACCACAGAGAAAATTCAGCCAGTCTAAAATCTTTCCAATTATACCCTTTAGGACACTGCAGAGGGACAAACTTCCTCAGCACTTATGTGATATTCAGTGGAGATCTAGAAACACACATTGTGAAGGCCCCAAATAAGTTTTAAGAGCTTTCACTTTGTGGCATAAAATACTAGTGAATACAAATGGCAACCCTTACAGGGATGTTATCAACCAGTTGTCCAGAAGCACCCATTTGAAGATTTGAAGACTGATGTTGTGACCCAAAGAAGAAACTATTAAAAAAAATCATTAGCTATATTTTTACATAAATCTGTTACAGTCCCTTTTTGGTACTTAGCTAGAGAGCCACCCTGTTGTGCAGAACACACTGAGTTACAACAACAGTTACTTACAGGTTTTCTGACATCTGGGAGGGAAGCCCACAATGGAAAAACAATGGGTAACACAAGAAGGTAGGTGAGCTGCTTGCGTGGGGTGTCAGGCCAGGCCAGGCTGAGAGGCTGATCCTCATCCTCTTCATTCTGTAAGAAAAGACACATTGATCAGATCATTGCAGTGGATGAATGAGGCTAGGAATTCTTTCAAGAGGAGTCCTCAGGACTGTGCTGTGTGTGTTTCAGTGAGAATCCGTGGCATCTGAAAACATCGCACTAACACCACACTACCTAACAACATCAGCTAGGACACAGTAAAAAGATTTTTGCCAGACTACGAGGTATCCCTGCAGCACAGGCTGCCTGAGGATGTCCCTTTGTGGCTATGCTGACAGTGATACTGGTCCCTTGAGATGCATGAAGAGGTGTTGTGCCTCCTCCCTGGAGGGGAACCTTGTGCCTCTGATATGTCTTCACACAGGCTGTCCCTTGGGATGTGGGCTAGTCTAGACAGGGATCAAAACTGCTCTGGACTGCATCAAGCCTGGCCGCATATATAGAGACAGAGACAAAGATAAAGTTTGTGTGTATCTAATTTTTAGGCTTTTGTGGGTAGCTTATAAAGTTACTTTTACATATATACATATATAGATACTTATGTATTTTCTTGTTCATAGGATGATAAGACAAATCAGGCTGGCAGGGACCTTGGGAGCTCCACAGCTGAGCCAGGGGTTCAGACTGGTCTGCTCAGGGCTCTGCCTAGTCAAGCTGTGAAACCACCAAGAATGGAGGTGGCCCAACCTCCCTGGGCCCTGGCTCCATTGCTGGGCTGTCCTCATGGGGAAAAGGCTTCTCCTTATCTCCAGTCTGACTCTAATGTGTTTAAACCAGCCAAAACACAGCAGTCTTCTTAACCAACTTGGTGCTGAAACTTGCTAAGACATTCCTCTCTTATTTGTGTAGCTGATTTTCACATCAATCTCTAGTCTTCCTTTATGCATATGCTGTTCGCCTGTTATCTCTGTAACAGAGTAGGTGTATAAGGACAGAAAACCTTTTGGCTGCCACACACTTCTCTTTCCTTAGACTGCTTCTGCTAGCAAAACGCAGTCTTCTGATTGCCACAGAAAGCAAGCAAACTGAGCGTGATTCAGCCTTTTGGATGCATGTATTAAAACAACTATTTAACTTTTTACACAGGTAGGCAATGTCTCCAGAACTGCACATGGCTATAACTCATACCACAGAACAAGGCAAAGGAAAAAATGGCCCAAATGGTCCTTTCACACAGATATGCATAATGCAAACCCTGTTAAGCCTGTGGAGATTCCTAGAAAGCTCAGTGAAAGCTGAAGAACCACAAAAAAAGAGTACCTGGTGCAAAGTGTGTTTGCTTGAGAACTCGAGAGGTATACAACTACTTCATCATGTCATGTTCTTGTTTTCTTCTTTTTGCAAAAAGATAATAACTGAGAATTCAGTCCTCTTCAGTGTGCATGTTATTCTTCCCATAGATTTGTAATACAGGCTTCTTGTCAATTATTGCCCTGTCTTAAGATTGCTTACATAAACCTCCTGGCAATACCATAAGAAGCAGTCACTTGAATGACCACATCAATTATTTTTTTCTAGGCAAAAGAGTTATTGATGAAATGTCACCATATATTGGTATTGTTCATAACATTTTCTAGTTATTGCTGATCTTGATTGAATAATGAGTCTTAATTATTCCACTATTATGAACACCTGAATTGTTCAACTACTCAGACACCTGAACTGATCAGTTCAGTTCCTACAGAAGCAAGCCCATCCCTTAGCTCAGGCTCTTCCATAACGACTGTACCACCCGACACCAATGAACTGGAAGCAAGCCCCTGTTTACCTCTTGACACATTGATAGGCTGCAGCTACTTTGACAGTTACGTGTTGATGTCAACAGAAGACAATACTTTGTTAACCCCTACACTTTCTGAAACTCCCAAGTTACATGACTGTAAGATGACAGTAAAGTGAACAGGTCATAGCAGGTACCATCATTAAAATTTTTTTTAAATGTCCATAGGCACAATTTGTCACACTCCACACACTACTTAAGAGGCTTCTCAGCAGCTTACAAGGTTAGCTTTTGCTTTTAGCTTTCAGTTCTTTACCAAAGCAGGCAGATGATCTGTACTTCACTGATGCAATCAATCTATTGAAGCCTGACTTCTGGGGAACTGGGCTGGTGCAGGACTTTGTGGGACTACTTCCTGAAAACCAAATCCATTCCTTTTCCATCCTGGTATATACTGCTGTGGTGGGAAAATCTATCTGAGATGGATGCTCAGCTTTGAAATATGACGACTGAGGTAAAATTTGAGCACAAAAGGACCAATTGAAGGGTTGCCTAGGTAACTCTTTCTGAGTAGCCTGTGTATAATTCAAGCAGCGGGCTCAGCTGGAATAAAGGTCCATAAATGACTGCTTCATAAACAGCACTGAGTGACAAAGTACTTCCTGAATTGCCTCTTTAGAGATTAGTTGTGATTAACAACTGTATTTAATCACAACAAAAGCTTTACATCAGTCTGAATTTGCATGGGTCTGCAAAGTGTACAGAAATTAATACCCAAGTTGGTTCCTGCAGTATGGTACCAGTACACACTGGACTTTAACACTGGGCCTCATCCTGGTCTCATATCTGTGTTAAACAGCATTGGGATAGCATTTGAAATCTTTTCACCTTCAGGTTGTACCGCCTCATCCTTCTCCCCAAGACAACTATCCCCAAAATATTAGGCCAGACTTGAGCTCACAGTGCAGCAGGGCAAAACCCTTCTTCTCGCTAGTTTAGCTCCAGAATGCATCATAGATGGTACAGACTAACTCTCCATTTCCTATTTTGTAAACCACAATCAGCATCTGATTTTCAAATGCTCACCTTCCAAAAATCAGTGGAAGTAAGGAAGTTAAACGTACTTGTAAATCTAGCTTCCATTAATTTCAAAGCAATGCTAAATTAACCACTGAGGTTGAAGACATGAAACGGAAATAATTTTGGCAACTATAAAACCACGCAAATGTGTCATGCTCTGGACTAAGCAGCAGTGATATAAAATGACTCAGCATGGATTTATGGCAGAGATTGGTGCACTGCCTGTGGCTCCAGCCTATCTGCAATGTCCATACTGAATATGCATTCTCACAGTTTGTAGAAACCATACTTTTGATTTATTGTAGTCTGTATGATGAAAACTCAAGACTTGCAATGTTCAGTATGATTCTTTCCTTCATTGTTGAGAACAAAAACGTCATGATAACATGATAAACACACAGGAACTAAGTTTCCCAAACGCACATATGTTGGTGCTATTTTGTATACCTTCTGATATATCACTTGACGTCCAGATCCTTGATCAGAAGTGGAGGATATCCTGCGATCATTTCTCTAGGTCAGATCATGTGGTACTATCTATCCAACAATATGCAAGTAAATCCTACCCCAAAACTTATTGCCTGCTATGACTCTGTAGCTAATCAGCTTTAGAGATACTGGAGTGAACATATGGGAAAGCTGCATTAGTTGAAATTATGGACTCTGATGATAATCCAATATCTACACAAAGTCTCATGTGAACCTAAATTTAATTGCTGTCAGAAAAACAGAGGTCATATTATAATAAAGTAAAACTGGAAGCCATACAATCATGGTTTTCTTACATTTCCAGGTCCATTTTAGTGACTTTGTCTGAAAGGATTGTCCAGAATATGCCAATGAACTTATAACTGAACAATGTACTTATATTAATACAAATAGGATTAATTCGAAGTGTTCTAGATAGTCATCAAACACATCAGTACTGTTCCTGTCAGAAATGACTGGCACCAGTATCAGTTTCTTTTAACCAGCACGATCACCTGAAGACCTTCTCCCAGGTCACTTTTAAAGGTTGATGATTGGTAGGTAACAATTTGGGGGAGGTGGGAGAGGATAAAGTAGTGTAAAATCTCTACAGTTTTTTATAATACAGTAAGATTGACTGGACTAAGAAGACAGAAACTATATAAAGTCAGACCAAAGGCCAATTTACATCAGTATCTTGCTTCAAGCGATGGTCAGACATGGGCAATCAGGGAAGAAGTACTGGAAAGCGGCATATTTTTTCACCTTCCACAAGTTAAAGTTTTAGACAGAAGTTGCTTTAGATCTTTATATATAATAGTCATTAATATGTTTCTATGAAATTCTAATTATCTGGCATAATTCTTTCCACTCTGTATTACTGTATCCTCATTTTTTACTGCTTTTGCTTGGGACTTTTTGTTACATATACATTTGCAGTGTTGAATAGCATATCTATACTCATGCCCACACAGGATGGACATGATATCTTAGCGCAAAGTAATCAATAATGATAATCAAATTAATCCTCTAGTAGGAAAATACTCCCTTTGCACATTCTACCATTATTAGTGGGGTACATCTTTAAAAAGCAAAAAATATAGTTGATTCCCTATTTTGAAGAAATGAGATTAGAAGTGTTGTTTTGCTCTATGTTTTCTTTTATACCTCTGTAACAAGTATTTTTTTTCAACCAATCTATGCATACTCATAACCCTATTCTTCCTTCAATTGCTTCATAACTCTTCAATTCTTCTATGTAATGCATTACAAACAATGAAAAAGGTACCAAATCTCTGGACCATCCATCTTTCACAAGTTCTTAATCCACGAACAACTACCTAATACTTGTCTGTAATCCTCCAGAAGAAATCTCTCATTGGTTAGCTCAGGACTCATCTGACAACTTTTCCCAAACTCCCAAGAAAATTTTTCCAAACAGAGGAAATTATGGTGTGTTTCACATTACATAAACAATACAAACATATGGTGACATATCATCAATAACTATTTTGTTCATAAACAACAGTTTATAGCAAACTCCATCCACTGAAGTCACAATGTAACCACTGCTTCTAGCAAACATCATAAAATCATTGTCCCCATGGATGCTTATGCTCATACTATCTTAGGAAAAACAGTTGCTTTTCTGGCACAGCACCAAACTGCATTTTAATACTTCTTTCCTGACAGTAGGACAAAATGGAGAACAAATACAATGAACCACTTCAAACTTATCTGAAATACTGAAACTGCCACTATTTACCAACTAGTCTGTATGGCATAACAGCTATAGCATATGAATTGTAAATATTATATTCTGAGGATTATTCTGTTAGCCCAACTAAGCTGAAGAATTGAGCTATAAATTCTCATGGTTGTATATTCCTTGTGCATTTTGACTTCTGATATCTTTAATCAATACCATTACCATTAGGGCTCCAGAAGAAAGGAAACTGCAGACAGTAACTATTTGCAATTCAATTTGCTTATATTAAAGTATAGACATTGTACCACCTATAAAAAGGCAATTTCTTTCTTTGCTTGACAGTGTGGCAAAAGACTGCTGAGCTTTTGTTTTCTTGGAACTGAAGAGTTCTGTACAACCCAACTTCTCAAAATAAGTGAATTAAGAAAAAATTATGATGTCTCAAAATGTTACCTTTCTCAGAGGTTAAGTACTGATTTTCAGAACTGAGATTGATTTTTTTTCTTTAGAATAGCAAATCTCACATTAATTTATTTCACTAGAAAGGCAAAGGACAAAGGTAATTGGAGCCCTGCTGTGAATTCTGGAATAGCCTCAAGTCTCTGTTTTGAATTTCTTGTGTATAACTTGGATTGTTCATTTATCTTCTGCTTGTCATTTGGAAAAAAATATTTGAAAGAAGGCGAGACAGTAAGCTATCAGAGTAGTATGCAACTTCTATGGGACAGGTAAGAGAGAGATGTCTTTCCTCATGAATACTTGAGTAAAATTCAAGCGGGGCATAAAAGTAAGTCCCTGAGCTTTCAGAATGCATTCTGTATATACGGTGCTCTTCCTAGGGCAGCTAATTTTTATTAACAATCCTCTCTGCCTTGTGAAACCACCGAAAAAAGTGACATTTTCAGTGGAGCCTATGGGAAGAAGCAAGGTTCAGGTAGGCATTTGCTGCAGATTTTGCTATTGCTGCTTGTGTGGTCTTGGGCCCTTGCACAAATACCTGAAAGAACGGCTCCTGGAGATTATATGCAGCTTTTTATGCCCACATTACTGTCAATACCCTTCAGGGAATTTGAAAAGAAATACTCAGAATGTAATAGTCAAAACTGCAGTCAGCCCACCAGGAGAAGTAAACAGCTGTGGTGAGATGGAGATACATCTGAAGAATAAACCCTTGTCTTCATGCCATTTTTCACTGTCTTAGTTTTCAAGCAAGTCAAACCGGTATAAAGCAGAAAAAAATGTAGAATAGGCAACTGAGTAGTCTTAGGAAAATAAAAGATCAAAGCCCTTTGATGGCAGTGCCATTCTCATTGAGTTACAAAGAGCTATACTGGCAAACAAGATGCAGGCATTTACTTTAGGCTGAGTGTCGCAACTGAAAAGAGGTTTAGGTGGTTTAGGCTTTGCAAAATGTATTCTTAATAATCAATCAAACAAATACCACGCACGCTGGAATATATCACAGCCCTACAACAAAGGCTGCTCTAATCTCCTCTACCCTGTCTCTATGAAATACAAATGTTTAATACAGCCCAGAATCGTAGCCTGAGACAGAGAATGCAACACAACTCAGATTCACATCATGCTAATTTGATGCAAATAGAGTGAGTGATCCAGGGCAGGGGAGATCTGTCCCCACCAGGGTCTCTGTCCTGAAACGCAGCCCACTGTGATGCTGGGGAAGGAAAAACACGCTTTACCACACTGTTACTCAGGTAAGTGGATTAGATCCAATCAAAACAATAAAGCATTTGAGGCATTTTCCTCAGATACAAAAGTTGCCTTACATTTTAACGGAAAAGTTATCTCTGACATTGTTGGCATGTAAACATTTTCCAGTGGGGTTTCCATGGAAACAGGTAAAAGTGTGCGCATGTGCATGTGTGCGTGCATGTGTGTATGTGCGTGTGTGTGCATGTGTCTGTGTAGGTGGGAGGAAAAGGTGTTATCTTCAGATTGGAAGCTATTTTTAGGAAAGCCACAGGTTAAAACAACTATGACTGAACACACTTAATCAAATGCTTGTTAATAAGCTGGCTGGGAGGTGGGGGTGGGGAGACAACCAGACTTATCAGAAGGATAATTTCTTTGAAGGGTAGGGCACCCCATAAAACATTTAATAAGATACTGTCAGCATCCTTTTAGTCTTCTTTAATTTTCCCATACACGTTTGGTACCACTCTATGAAGTTTTATGTAACAGTCTTCTCCTTTGTGGCAACCTGGTAAAGGTTAAGAGACAGAATGGTGTAAGTAGAACACAGTCCCTGAGGAAGATGCCATATACAGCAGTAGGGAAGGCAATTTCTGGTTGCAAATGAAGCAGGAAAGTCTTACAAACTGTGTAGCGGGAGATGGTTTTGTTCCCTGCTGTGCTGGTTAGAGGGCAGGAAGGAGACCACAGCCGCCTGCCCTTCTCATCAGAGCATCCCATTTTTATCAAAGTGTAGGAGATCTGCTGCTGCTTACAGTGGGAGTGGGATTTATATGAGTCTTACTGTCTGGGACAAATGACTGGCTTGCTGGGGACGTTTTTTTGAAAGCCTTTTTGAATTTCTGCCAGCAGCATCCAGACAGATTTTATCTTGCTGCTCAAGGGCTTGGGCTAGCAAGAGGACAACTGAGGCTCCCTGGAGAAAAGTGCAGTAAGAAGAGTGGAGTTAAGGGACTGGAAAAAGGGAAAAGCAAGACAGTGGAGTTTGGAGAGACAAATGAAGGAACTAAAAAAAAAAAAAAAGGAAAGGAAATAAACTGAAATTCACCTAGTTCGCGAAACCTTGTGAAAGTCATTAACTGACAGTGCCCTTGTGAACTGTTTCAGCCTTGTGCAATTGAAAAAGAATGAAAAGAGGAAAGAAAAAGAGTCTGGAAAAATATGAAGATGACTGAAAAAAACATGAAGAAAAGGTACAGGGAAAACTAAATCATGACATTTGCAGTATGATGCTTTTTTAGAAAGAAGTTTAATTTACAAATATATGAAAATTAAAATACAACATAAAAGCAATTTTTTCCCTTTTCTTGCAGTCTTAGCCTGAGTCCTTACTTTCACAAGGGTCTTTTGCTCAGCATCATACTTTTAAAAGAATAGAGGTTTCTTAAATAAGATGGATTTAGTTGCATATTCTCACTTTACTAGTGGATCATATAGTTTTTAATGTACTTATGTTCAGACAATTCCAACTCCAAGCCAGAACTTCTTATTACTAAAATGCCTGTATCTAGGGATTTATACCCAGGCACCATAATCTGCACCAGTGGAAAGTAAGAAAAAAACACAAATATGACTATGCTTGTTTTGCAAGAGAGAAAAGCATGAAAACCACAGTGGAATTTGACAATGGATGAGAAAGAATTAGATACCTATGCATGTCATCTAGATCATCCCTGCAAGAATGTTTTAGGAATACTTGATGACCTGCTATCTGAGCATACCTATTTCCTAGCCCACAGTTTTCAGTACATTTTTTTTCCCCAAAGGCACACTTAGAGCTTGGTTCCTCAAGATGAACAATGTATCTGATTTTCTCAGTTCCAAATGATCATCACTGGGACATGGAGAGAATAATGGTAAGTTTTCTTAAGGGATTTTCTAAACAGTGCTTATGGATCGCAAAACTGTATTTTTTAGTGGAAATTTGGAGAGAAGCAATTTTATACTATATTTCCAAATTCTGATGCTACAGCTCTCCCTTCCACATCAGAGTAAGGAAAAATCATCGAAAATTTGAGCCACCAGATTGAATTCTACTCATGGAACAGAAGCAAATGATGTTCTCCGTGTAAAATGGAGAACACTTGTTCACAAAAAGATCAAAATTCAAGAGTATTTGTATGTCAAGACTGAGCTGCAATGAGTTTGCTCTTGTTGCTCAGCTTTAACGAGTGAGTTTTTGAAAGAGGAGAAACTATTGATGAGGACTGGCTGGCATAGTGTCCTGCACCTTCAGTATTACTTTCCTGAACAGAGCTGCTCTTTGAAGATATACTATTTCCTAGGGCTATGTAGTGTTTGCATAAAATTTTGAAAAGCTAGAAAGAAGGCTTGGGAGGGCAATGACCAACCTTCCTTCCTCAAATTCTAATCTTCATCAAAGAAAAAGGTCACGTAAATGCTGTGTGTGCGATTCTGTCATTGCCTACACTTCTATAAATCAGGAGTAATCCTATTAGCATCCACAAAGCAGAAGGAAACTGAATACCCAGTGTTAGCTTCAGAGTGATGTCACAGCTTGGGAAGGTGTATCCAGAAGCTGTGCACAAAAAGCTATGCAATATGCTGAGGAAGGGTCCCTGTACAGTACAAAGTAAGCAAAGAACCTGAGAGGGAAGAAGGGTCCTAAGTATCACAGAGATCTATTTATTTGTTACATGGATGAGTAGGCTATTTTTATTAGAACTTTTCAAAAATTCCAGTTTATACTTTTAAATTACAGAATAGGATCCAGCATATCAATAATGGAAGCAGCATAAGATAGCAGCAGCTGCCAAGTTATTACTGGAAGAAGACAGAATTAGAAAGGCCAATGGGGAGGAACCCAGCATGGGCCATCTCAAAATGGTATTAGTGGATTGCTATTTTTTGTTTTGACAGCAGACACCCAAAATCCTTTCTTTCAGATTGACAGAGCTAAATCTACAGAATCACTCCCCCACCAGTTACAAACCTCCGTCCTTGCTCCATCTTGTCATTTTGATAAGGATAAATGATGTATCCCACCTCTGCCAAGTAGTTTTTCAGAATGTCCTAAAACTTGCTGAAGCTAACATAAAAGTTCCAAACCCTGCCTCACTGAAAGTTTAAAATGTCTAAAGGGACATGAGAAGACATTGCTGAGTAATGATTGCAATAATTTTCCCTCCTTAGACTGCAGTTGTTTGAAATTGAAACCACTGTCTTCAATGATGAGGCTGCCTGACCTTGCAGATTTCTGAACAAGCTTAGAAACTACTTCATTACAATGCAAAATGATAGCATATGGACATTGGTGTGAGATGTGATTGCTTAAGATCGCGTTTCCTTCATTGTTTTTGATGAACAATCTCAGTGGAAAAAAACCCTACAAATGAAGACCCATTTCCTTCTTAAGCTACTGAACTCTAATAGATTAGAATTGGATCTTTGTTATTTTTTTTTCTGAACTTAAAAATTGTCTAAATACATCACTGCAGGGGGGAAGTTGGACTCCCAGAACAGGATTCAAACAGATCTGAAAATCGATCTTTCCTTACCTTAAAATGTTGAGTGTCGAAGTGTGGTGCTGAGATTTTTTATTACTTAGATTCCACTGATCTCATTTACATAAGAATAATGCTTTGTTGGTCTGACAAGAATCTTTAAGTGGCATGTCAATCTGAACAATTTAGATTAACAGAACAGGTAATTTAATGTTCTACTTTGCTCTCCATTCCATTGGAGACTCATTATCATTCCTGATCATTCAGGATATCAAAAACTATCAATTTATTTTAGATCCTTGATTCTGATTCTCAATTTCTATTCCCAGAGTCCAAAACTATCTGCAAACAGTGATGAATTAAAGCTATCTGCCAATATTTGGTGCAGTAACACACCAGCTGGACAGAATCATCTTGTCATTTCTCCACCTCCAGTTGTGTCAGGCAAACAGAACCTTTTCCCAAAGACTCATCGTACTACACATCTCAGTGTTTTTCCCCAGTCTTGCAGAAAAAAATGGATAACCTTTCCTGTTATAAGCATATTTCAGTACAAATTATGCTCCTTGTGAGGGATAATTGTGTTGAGGAAGCAACCAACAGACATAAACGCACTCTGTTACTTGTACAAATAATTTTTCCTGTGGCTTGCAGAACATTTCAAGGAAATAACTTCGCCTACAGTGATAATGCTCAGGTCATGAAGTAGGCAAGATGATCTCTGATTCGGACTAACAATTTTGTTTAATGATAAATAACTAAAAGCAACTAAAATATCAAAACCTAGACCTGGGATGATTCGAAACCAAACACAGCTATTGCCTTTTTTTTGCATGATTTTGCTGTATGTAAATGCAACACAGTTCATCCCACTTTTAACAACGGGAAGCTCATGTTATGATATACACCACTGCTCAGCCATTTCTTGTGGTACCTTTCTTGTGTCACTATAGCCTAAGGAGAAGGCTAAAAAGTAAACTGTACAAACAAAACCATTATAAAAGCTTCTGTGACAAGGATTAATTTTATCAAGACTTTCCCCCTCTATGCAGGCTTTGCTGTCTCAGTCTAAAAGAGCAGCACCCAAGTTTAGTAAAATCAATTCACCAGCATTTTTCCACCTGTTTGCCCACTTGGGATGCATGTGTTATTAATAATTTTTTTTAAACTAGAAGACACTAAAAAAGGGCCTGGCAGGGCCAAACTTTGCAGTCAGGTACTCTTGAAAATTACAATTTATTCAAGAAAGAGGCTAGCTCAACTGCATAGCTACGTCAGTAGCCATTGTGCAAGTCAGACCCAGTTATGCAGTTACTTATTATCTACAAAAGGCATATGCTAAAATAAATATATTTAAGTGGTTGACAACTTCTTTTGCAGATTTTAACCATATGCAATAAGAGTCGTAGAAATACTAGTATACTATATCTCATTCAGCTTAATTTGTCATCTGTCTCAAGATAACAGAAGGCAAGGCAAAGAAGTTTCTGTACAGGTCCCGTTCTATAACTACTTTTAACTATCCCATGAAGCACAACATGACAGGCTACCCTGTCATGTGCAATGTGATGATAATCAGACAAGCAATTTCCACTATATTTAGAGCTGCAAACATCTTATCTGATAAGTAAAAATACATTTCCTAAAAGAATACAGTCCAGAGTACCATTGCTTTTATATATGTCAAACCACACGTTGGGCTCAGTTGTAAATGAAGATCAAATATACTGTAGAAAGTTCATATTAATAGCTTCTTGCTATCAAGATATATACTTTCAGTGAAAAGCACATGCAAGCATGCAATATATATTTACCAATACAAAAATAAAAAGAAGAATAAAAAAAGACATTAACCTCTTCTTCAACGTTATGTGCGATTCCATTTTGCACTGGTCCTGAATCACTTGGTGGTGTTACTGCAACTTCCACTTTTGCACTTTTTTCTGTGGCATCATCCATAAACAAGAGTGGAAAAACAACAGAACAGAATATTAAGTAACATACATCTTAATGAAATTGCTGTCATATATTCAGTCTGTGTAAATCATCAAATACTGAAGGTGGCCCAACATCTGCCTTAAAAAGAGAGAGACAAAAATTCTGTCTTCCATTTGACCAGTACACATTTTGAATAAAATTCCTATGAGCAGTGAGCTTGCATTTGAAGAAACTATTCTACTGGTACTCATGTCCTAGAAAAATTTACATTCCTTGCAATATCCAGTGCTTTTTGTTTATGCGAAGCTCACTGAGCTTAATACTTCAGGTAAAACTGTGACATAGCTTTCTCCCCAGACATTAAAGAATGCAACATGTTGCATTTACAGGTGAGGGGATATATTCAACAAGTTAGAACTTTTTTTCTCAGACAAAAATATGGGAAAAGACTAAATGGATGGTCTTATAACATCAAATTATAGAGGCTGATCTTTAAAACAGAATCCCTTTGGTCTTTGTGCTAAACTTTTACAGGAATTAAAGGGATAAAATTGGGTCTTTGGTTTCTTCTGCCAAATTAATTCAAATTTATTCTTACTGTAACTATATTGGAATTCTCTAAACAGTCATTATCTCTTTAAGTGTGTAATAGATAAAAATGCCAATGGCCAAAAAGCCCTTGGACAACATAAAATTATGGGGAATAGCAACATGAAATGTCTAACTCAAGTTCAGCATACCTTATGGTATATTCTTATGCATAGAAGTAAATACAGCTGTCTAGTTACATTACTGCCGTCCTGAGATTCTTCTAAATTAAAAATCTGAGATCACAGCCAGAGCAGAGTGCCAGACTATCTGTAATTATTTCAGTGCATGTCTGTTGTCTCTTCACCCCACAGCCAGCATGATGGCTTACTAAAAGAGTGCCCCATCCAACTGCTTGATTCTGGAAACAAATATTATCTAATTATTGCACAAGGTCCGAAAAAGTGTCAACTGATAAAATGATTCAGCTTTTCTCACATTTGCATCCGGTTTTCTAATGCAGAGAACATGCTGAAGCAAAGTACAGAAAACACAACATAGTATGGATTTCTTTTGGTATAGGAACTTTTGAACTAAAATACAAATTCTTGCCCTTAATGGAAAACTGTAATAAGCTAATAATTGGACAATTAGCAAAAATGGTCCTAAATGACTCTGAGTAAGTAGCAGGTAGATAAATCAAATCTCAAATATGAAGGTTGCTTCTTTTTGTGACAAGGGTGATACCACATAAAACACATATTTTCCTAGAGCAGCTCAATAAATTAATTAAATTTTCACATATAAACTGCAAGTAAGTTTTGTCTCTTTATTTCTGTCACTTCAACACATACCTAAAATAAGCACTGTTTTTTCCCTTTCAACCCTGCCAGAAGGCTTTCTAAATGCCTTACCTGACTTTCTCTTCTTGCATTTAACTTGGGTCCTGTCCATAATTTTCATACTCTTTTGTATAAGGAATCAGAATATTTTTACTAAGGTAGCATAAATGAAGCAAAAGGACAAATTTATCCCTAAGAATTTTCAAGCAACATAAAACAGTTAAAAATGCCCTAAGGAACAGGTGATCTGCATGGCTGCACTCACCATGATTAGCAGCTCCATTCTGCCTTTCACTGTCTTCCACCTGGCACTTCTTTTTGGCGATCTTATGCAGAATTGAGGCCCTTTCTTTGAACTTTCCTAAAAAAAAAGTATTGTCATTATTATTAAAATGCATCCATTTTGAGAAGCAAAGTTTCTTTGCCACAGCTTAGGCTCCATAAATCAGTGCTCATAATCCATTTCCATCCCTCCTCAAAGAGCAAACATGCTATTAAACACTACCTAATGTTCTCATATACACTTGTTTTTATTTTTAGTGGAAATAAAGATGTATTTTTTTCTATTCTGAGAACTCAGCAACAAATTGAACAAGAAATTGAAAACAAAAGCTATTATTTTTCTTCAGAAGCAGTCAGTAATGTTCTACCTACAAAAGTGGAACCTAAAGTTGTGTAGCCTAAATAGCCTAAACAGAAGATGAATACAGAAGAACAGAGATACTATAAACAAACACAAACAGTTTCAGGTCCAAATTACTAGTACAGTAGCAAAGAACTACAATATGTTGCATGCTGGTGGTCAGCTTTCTCACTTTGCACTCAGCTATATGCCTGTGACTTCTACAGATATTTCAGAAGGGGAGGAAGAAATCTCCAGAATACATGATTTCCATATCACCTCCTCAAAGGTAGATTTTCTTCCCAACCTACCAGGAGGTTTTTGTCCCCGTAAGGTTAACTATGCAGCTAATCATCTAGGCTATCTCCAGGGCAACGCATCCCATCCTAAAAGAGGCTCCAGGTCCTGTCACTCTATTAACCACTGAGTCCAAATGAAACATTCAAACTAGGAAATGGCAAAGATGGCAAATATTAAGTTAAATTCACTTAATCCTTCCTCTGCATTGGCTGATCTTCCTATGTAAGGACTCTTTGGACAGCTTATGACAGTCTATGACATGTAGAAAGATAATGTACCTGCCTTTCTTTATTGTTATCCTCATTGCTACGGCTCTTTAAGTCTTTTCTTAATCTTTTTTAAAAGTAAAATTGGTGGCTATAGTACAGTACACTTCTAATTAACACTATTACCATACAGGACCCATGAATGCTTTAATTCTTCATCTCCAGTTAAAAAAATCAATTGAAAACAGTTGGTGTCCCTGCAGGAAAAACAGCGCAGGCTTAAGACCAAAAGATATTTCAATGGAATCACATAATTGATTAACATTGGGAAGAACAGTAAGAAGTCATTCATGAACTCAGTTAGCTGGATAACAGAGAGTCACTGTTTCCAAGCTACAATAAAAGACACACAAGAATAAATCACTGGTTAGAAAAGAAATCCTCTCTTCCCTTCTCACAAATGGAAGCTTCAAAGCCCTGTACCAACACTTTTGTATGTGAAGAAGCAATGCACAGTCCACACGCACTAGCAGCTCTTGTTTGCTGGGAAGTGCAATTAGTCAACACCAAATAATTTGGAAAGTAATAAAAATACCACAAAGATTTAATAAGCAGTACTGTCCCTTCAGCAGCCCCTATCCTTTCACGAACACATCATGCTCCAAAAAATAATTATATATTCACAATATATTGCAAAGATTATCTCTTTTGGTACATGGTCCCTAGAGCAAAATCGCCTGCAGAAGGGTACAAAAGAGCAGAACACAATCATAAATAGCAAGCCGTCTCATTATTTCAGTGCACCAGGTCAGTGGCAGAGAGGTTAGTTAGTTACAAGGGTAAGAAGAAATGATGAGTTAAAGAAGGAAAAAGAGAGCGAGAAAGGGAATTGCTTGGGACATCAGATAAGAGAAAGTGAAAACAAAGGAAAAAAATGCAAATAATAATTCCAAGTATTTTAAGCTAAAATGCTAATAGTCCAGTCTGTTCCTAACTTCTTTTGAAACACCAGGGGTATTTTAAAATTGCTTATCCAGAAGGATGTGTAGATACTGAAAGCTGCCTCCATACTTTTCATACAACATGTATGTCAGTTTGGTAAAGAATTTTTTTAGGTTTCAGACTCCAACTCAGCTTCCTGTGTTTGAGAATATGGCTTGTGATGCCCCAAATACACAAAGCATTTTTTGCAAGCAATGCAAATTACGCAGCTGAGACATTTTATGAGAAATATCTGTGGAACCATCCTACTCCAGGATGGTGTAGAACCATTTAATTTAAGGTTCAATTTTAAAAGTTTATTTAAAGTGATGCTGAAACCTATAAGGTTACTCTAGTTTTTTTTTTTTTTTGTTTGAGATTGTTTGAAATTGTTTAGGTTTTTTTTTAATAGAGAAATTCGAGCCATTATTGAACTGAAAAGAAAGATCCACACGGTTTCAGATTAGCTTAATTGAAGTTGTCTTCAATTTCCTTTCACATGTCCAAAAGCTTCCTCCCACCTTTAAGAAGAATTTCTTACATTGACTTTTAACACTGTAAGTTACACCGCTTCATTAACCTCAACATTTGAAATGGAAACTGTATTTTGGTTTATTTTTATTTCTTAGTACATGCATTGTTCAGCTTACATTGTTCTACATCATTACCTTCCATTTGATTCACTCAGTGTAGGTAGCAAACACTGTGACAAAATGATTAGAAGACATAATATTGACTATCAAAAGCATAGCACTGAAGAAAGCAGTAGTACTAGCCTGCATCCAGACAGTGAGATGTAAAAAGACAGCAGAGCTATGCCTCTTCGCTCCCTTTCCCTGCCATTTTCCTCCTTCAAACCACGTCAAAACCTGTTCAGCAAAGGGGAAGTGCAGAGCCACCAGTAAAAAGAAGGACCAGCTCACAATATTTCTAGGTCATTTAAACTTACAAAAAGCGCCAAATGTTTCATCTTCATCATACATCTTGTCTCATGTCTTTTTTCTCCTCTTTAGGTGGGGTTACTAAAATAATTTGTAGAAATTTTATGTTCTTATTTCTAGGAGAAGGTACGAGCTTATGTTTCCTCTTTAACAGTCTTATGTACTATCAGTTTGACTACCCAATAGCAATCTTCACACCATCTGGTACCATGAGAGTTTAGATGAATGAAGATGCTTGATTCCATGGATCCAAAATAGGATAGATTGTGAAAGAACATTCTTAATTAATCTAGACTTGCTGAACTCAGACAGACTTTGCAGCTCATTTTAGTTTCCAAAGATTCTGGTACAAGGAACAGGAGATCAAGGCCAGGTGATTGGCAAAGAAGGTAGATTAAAACTAAATTGGTTTTATTTGAATATATGCAAACAAATCAGTATTGTATAATAGAGATGTGCATTAATCTGCATGAGTAAGTCCAGCTGACATCAGCTGGCAAAGATTCTCCTCCTGAACAAGGATATATTAAAAAGTGAGTCCTTTGGCTATAATCTAAACTGCAGACTACAGATTCCCTGGGTCAGAAAAGCCTTTGATTTGATAGGAGAATAGTTTAACTTCAAAAATTCACTCATTTAAAAAATTCAAGACTCTACCATTTGTCTGGTTTTCAGTATCTGATCAAATGCAAATGACCACATCTATGCAGCTACAGCCACACTTTCATGAGTCTGAAGATGTCAAATCTCTGGCTGCTGAGCAGTCTGAACTGTACCTAGTACTACTAGTACCTAGTACTACTAGTACCTAGTACTAGTCCTGCTCGTGGCCAGGTGTGGAACTCAACTAGTGGTAAAAACACCTCATGTGCTTTCTCCTTCAACTTTAAAATCCTGCACAACCATCAAATGAAAATATATGCAGTTTTGACATGTCGCAGGCTGATGGTGCAGGTTACTTGACAGTAAGAAATTACTATGATCGTCTCTTCCCATGTGGGAGGGTGTATTTTCTCTCTCAGTTGGGCCTGATTAATCTGCAATTAATTTACAGTCACTTTCAGATCAAATAGGAACAAACAAAACACTAGAGATCAGTTTCTAAGACTTGGGCCACAATGGCCCTCTGGCCATTAGGCTTTATCTGATTGTGTTTTACGACCTGAACATCATTTTTTTGTCTCTGATTGTTCTGATGCAGTAACAAGAATGGATGTGCCTGTCTTCTCCATCGTAGAACTGAAAGATTTGTTACCTATCGCCACTCAGGGTTTGAGGACCTGGAGATAAGGATGTACTATATAAAAAAAAAATATCCATGGATTTGTAACTGGGTTTACATGTTTCTGTGACTAACTTTCTGTATAAAATGTCTAAAAACCTCTGTCAGAAAAGGAAGAGGAAAACGGATAATGCAAATAAACATGATGCAGACTGATAGGATTATACTTTTGAATATCTGAATAGAAAGTTCAAAATATAGCACACTTTGATCTAAATACAGCTTCTGTATTCTGATTGCTTGCTTTGTGAAAGACGTGAAAATGATGATCACAGTCATATCTGAGAAGGTCAAATGTATCATAAACTCTTGGCAATGTTAATACTCCTAAAAACAAAGAGCTTCCTTTCTTATTTTTGCCACTGGAAGATTTTTGCTACTGGAGTTTTGCTGTTGCTACAGTATGGTCTTGGATTATTTCTTCATGAGGCATGCCTTCTGAGATGATGTTGAATATGGACAATATGGACAAACCCAAATGCAAAAAGGAAGCCTACAGAGGGTGGAAGCAAGGACAGGCAGTCTGGGAGGAATACTGAGAAATAGTTTGAGCAGCCAGGGATCATGTTAGGAAAGCTAAAGCCCTAACAGAATTAAATCTGGCCAGGGACGTTAAGGGCAACAAGAAGAACTTCTATAAGTATGTTGGTGATAAACGGAAGACTAGGGAAAACATGGGCCCTCTCCAGGAGGAAATGGGAGACCTAGTTACCCAGCATATGGAGAAGGCTGAGGTACTCAATGACTATTTTGCCCCAGTCTTGACTGACAAGTGGTCAAGCCACACTGTCCAATTTACAGAAGGCAAAGGCAGGGACTGGGAGAATGAAGAACCACCCACTGCAGAAGATCAGGTTCAAGACTGTCCAAGGAACCTGAAGGTGCACAAGTCCATGGGACCCGATGAGATGCACCCATGGATCCTGAGGGAACTTGTGGATGAAGTTGCTAAGCCACTACCCAATATATCTGCGAAGTTGTGACAGTCCAGTGAAGTTCCCACTGACTGGAAAAGGGGAAACATAACCCCCATTTTCAAAAACGGTAAAAAGGAAGACTCAGGAAACTACAGGCTGGTCGGTCTCACCTTTGTGCCTGGGAATATCGTGGAGCAGATCTTCCTGGAAACTATGCTGAGGCACGTGGAAAACAAGGATGTGACTGGTGACAGCCAACATGGCTTCACTAAGGGCAAATCATTCCTGAGAGATCTGGTGGCCTTCTACAACGGGGTTATAGTGTTGGTGGGTAAAGGAAGAGCAACTGATATCACCTACTTGGACTTGTGCAAAGAATTTGACACTGTTCTGCAAAACATCCTTGTCTCTAAGTTGGAGAGAAATGGATTTGATGGAAGGACCACACGGTGCATAAGAAATTGGCTGGATGGTTGAACTCAGAGATGTCCAAGTGGAGACCGGTGATGAGTGGCATTCTACAGAGGTTGGTATTGAGGTCAGTGTTGTTTAACATCTTTGTTGGAGACGTGGACAGTGGGATCAAGTTCACTGATGATGACACCAAGCTGTGTGGTGCAATCAATGCACCAGAGGGAAGGGACGCCATCCAGAGGGACACTGACAGGCTGGAGAGGTGGGCTCACGCAAACCTCATGAAGTTCAACAAGGTGAAGTGCAAGATCCTGCACACGGGTTGAGGCAATCCCAAGCACAAATACAGCCTGGGAGGAGAATGGATTGACAGTAGCCCTGAGAAGAAGGGCTTGGGGGTATTGGATGATGAGAATCTGAACATGAGCCGGCAGTGTGCACTTGCAGCCCAGAAAGCCAACTGTGTCCTGGGCTGCATAAAAAGAAGCATTAGCAGCAGGTCGAGGAAGGTGATTCTCCCCCACTACTCCGCTCCTGTGAGATCCCACCTGCAGTATTGTGTTCAGATGTGGAACTCCCAACACAAGAACATGGACCTATTGGAGTGGGTCCAGAGGAGTGTCACGAAGATGATCAGAGAGCTAGAGTACCTCCCATACGAGGACAAGCTGAGAGAGTTGGGGTTGTTCAGCCTGCAGAAGGCTCTGGGGAGACCATATAGCAGCCAGTACTTAAAGGGGGCCTACAGGAAAGATGGGGAGCCACTCTTTCTCAGGGAGTGCAGCTACAGGATGAAAGGTAACGGTTTTAAACTGAAAGAGGGTAGATTTAGACTAGACATAAGGAAGAAATTTTTTACTGTGAGGGTGGTGAGACAGTGTAACAGGTTGCCCACGGAAGCTGTGGATGCCTCGTCCCTGGAGGTGTTCAAGGACAGGTTGGATAAAGCTTTGAGCAACTTGATCTAGTGGAAGGTGTCCCTGTCCATGGCAGGGGGGTTGGAACTCCATGATCTTTAACATCCTTTCCAAGCCAAACCATTCTATGATTCCCTGATTCTATGATAAACAGCATTACATCACCATAGGCACAGTATTAATATATATATATATTGTATGTATAATTCTTGCATGGATATTTTCCCACAAACGGCTCCATTTGACTGTCAACAGAGTATTTATGAATATAAGAAGGATAGTAATGTGGTGACTGTTTTTAAAATGGTAGATTTAAAACTTCAGCACAAAAACTAAAAACCATAACATAACCAACTCTGAGACTGCAATGAGAAATGACCTTTCCATCTTGATTGACCACAATGAGTTGTACTGCTAAAGATTTAGCTCTGGTATGCACATCGGAATGACCTGGGTTAGTGACTCATTTCAGGTGCTTGAGAGGTGTTTTTAAACAACATTGACACCACAATTTGCCCAGCAAAATCTCCTCTCAGACATCTTTTCTTATATCGGCGCCAGCCCTGTGAATCCGATGGTGGATCTGGGCAACGGAAGGCAGTGCGGCAAGACTACTACATGAAGAAAACAGCATCTTCCAAAATCATGCACAAAGGTGGAAGGAACTGTCTCTTGCAGGCAGCCCCAGAATAGTATGGTTATATTTGAGTATCAACAGCAGATACAGAAAATGGGAAATAATCAGAAGTTATCATTGTTTGTTTTTTTGTTTTTTTGTTTTTTTTTTTTTTTAACCCCTCCCTGGAGAAAGGATCATGACTAAGTCATGTAATGAAGGTTTTCTTAAAACCTTTTAAACATCAATATTAACTTAAACTAGAAAATAACTGTGTTTTTAAAAACAGAGAATCAAGGTATTTGCCTTATATTCCCAACATTAAAAATAAGTGGGAATAGGTGGCTTATTTTTCTACAGGATGCAAGCTTATCTCCACCCTCAAACACACCACTAATTACTAAACTGAACATTCATGAAACCATTTGTCTGGCGATATAATCAGAGAGCTGGAGAAAACATCTTGATCCTACAGACAATCAGGCCTCAGTTCAGGGTAACTTCCAAATTATAGAAACGCTGACCGCACCAGGACTGAAAGCATGCACTGGAAATTTAGTACACAGTTAACTGTTTTCCTGAATTATTATAATAGGCTGCAAAACTTTTGAATCAGCAGAAAAATTTCCTGAGATTTCACTGAGCCCTGATTCAGGCCCTAATTACTTCCTTCTTGTATTGCCAGAATCAGGATTTTAAATTGCAGAAGTTTTGCACTGCAATTAAGCATAGAATTAATTCTCCAGGAATAGTCAAGCCTGGTTTTCAAAGTTTTTTCATTACTTTTGAATAATACTGTAAAGTGAAGTCACTCAATAATTGTTCTCAAACTGAGTGATTTGAACATCCACAAATTAATTAATCTTCTTAAATGCATTGTAAAACATGGCACAAAATAAGCATCTACAATCTATGCTACACTGCACCATATAATTTGTGAGTGTGGTTTTGCATATATGTTCTTTAACAAAGAGTTCCACTGTATTTCCTTATCTGAGATAGCAAAACTGAAATGCTGAAAACAAAAACCTGAAAAAAGAGCCAGAACGGATCACACCATCAATGAAGACATGCAAAAACGAGTTATTCGAAAATCGAGAAACTGAAAATAGGACTAAGAAAAATGAAGGACAAAGTAAACATATAAAATGTGCTTAAGGGCTTCAAAAAAAGCTCATACAAACAATTCTAAAATATTTCTTACCTTCTTCAGTCATTGTGTCATAATATTTTAGGTTTCCATATGATCCAAGCTCTACAACATCACAGTAAAAGACACAAAGATAAGGAACCAGCAGACATTCAAAAAATGTACATGTTTTTGCACATGCTTCATAAACTTGAACAGTGTTTATGCAAAAAATTCTGCAGGATTGCAAAACACAGATTACCAAAATGGCAGTGCCTTCCCCCCAGAATTTCACAAGTCACTGGCTTTAGGTAAGTAACTTGCTAAAGTGAGATGTAGGAGAAACACTGAAATTTAAAATTCAGCCTTTTCAAGGTGATGGCCAATTTGGTGGCTCTACATTTGGGAAAGCATAATAAACGTTGACAGTAGCTAATCAGCAGGAGCTTTGGAAACTAAGCTCTTTTAACAATCCCCACTTCAGATATTCAAATACTTATGCATCCAAATTAGACAAAAAATCTCAAAACATATAATCTAAGAAATTGTTCGTAATTCTGTCCTGCAAACATTGTTTTGATACTAATACTGATGTTGACTTGCTTTAGAGAGGTAACTTAATTTAACCACTCTCTTGTCACTTGTGAAATCAGACAAAATGTATTTACCGACTTCATCAGCTGGTATGAGACCTATATTAATTAAATCATTAAACAGATCTGAATATATTGCATTACTATATCCTGTCAGAGCAGACAAAAGAATGGAACACAGAGAGATCTCCAGCTCTTTAGGGCTACTGTTATTTTTCTGTGTGATACAATCTGGCATGAAATCACCTTTTTTCTCCAGATGTTGCTTTGCACTTAATTTCTTAAAGTGCTTGTTTCTTAAAGTTCGGCATATATGTAAATACATATATGAACACAACAACTAGTGTAGGTCTACAAAACATGAAAGAGAAAAATTAAGCACAAGGAGGAATTTATAAATTATTTTTCTAAGGAATTTAGAGATTAGTTCACCCATCATTTTTATGTAAAGTTTTACAACTGAGATTCTAAGCATCCAACCTTTGACAGAGTGAAATCATTAAAAGATAGACACTTAAAAGTTTGGTAGTACTGTTTTCTTTGGAAATATTGTCTCTTTGTGTTTATGAAACAGCTTAAGCAATTAATTGCACAAATGCTGTCCAATTATTTTGTTTTTAGCTGATGCACCTCATGATCTTTCAATATTTTTCCACACAGGTGAATTTCAATAGAGGTCTGGCTATTAGTTTTTAACTGTAATGATATGCAGATCTCATACTTTGAAAGATCATTTTTAAAAAATCTATTTGCAGATACCTCAATCTGCCAAATGAACACTTCTTACATAATTTCCAGAGACAGAGAAAGCTTTATGCCATATAACTAAAAAACACAGGATATTATCACTGTTAATTTTTAAAATAGTTATGATTGGATTGAAATTATTGTTTCATAGACTTACTTTATCAAAACCAGTTATAAATATTGACATACTGTTGCTTCACAATGAAGTATCTTACTTGCACGTTATGTCCAATAGAATATGACATTATTCTAAGTCTCTCTTAATGCAAAGATGTAATTTAAAGACAGAATGTAATATAATGTCTTATAATGATATACAATGCATACACTGTTCTGCAAAAATGGTCTTAGTGTTGCAACATAATCTTTGTTGCTGCTTTTACATAACAGAAGCTATCATCCTACCATCTTGATTTTAGTCCTAAAGATTTTAATTCCTTGCCTGGGAAGAGCTCCAAATAACTTCAATATGGACTCCCCGGCATAAAGCATTTGGGACCACATGTGTTGCTTAATTAGGTCTCAATATGTGATGACTCGATGGCCAGCACCTTCACTTAAACTCATTCTCACTGATCTCTGCTTAGATTAGTCTGGCGTCCTCTTTGTTAGAACCTGGGGTGAGGCATCCACTGGAGGATGCGGACAGGAGTGGAAAATAGATGCCAAAGGAAATCCAAGAGTAATCAGAGAAATGGAAGGAATGCAGGAGATAACACTCCAAGAGAAAGACTGTATAAACTCACGGAGAAAAAACAGTAAGGATGGGGGTGCAGAAGGATGAAGTCAAGAAGTGGGCTGCACCATAGCAACAAACTTAAGAATTAACAGAATGATAGCATAAGGCCTCTGAATTAATGGATGAAGCAGAAGAGGTTTCAGAGGAAGCCAACAACAATGGTGAATTATGCTAAATCTCCAGAAGAGACAAAAGCGGCAGCAGAAAGGCAGGGAACCTGACACACTGACAATCTGTTTAGATCTGTTTGCTTCCCATCTGAAGTGAGAGATACAATACAAACAGGGAAGAAAAAAGGAGACTCTGACCTTACAGAGACCAAAGAGAAAAGAAAAAAGGAGATGCATGAGGGTGCATGATGATGATAGTATCATGTTCTGGGCACTTCAGCAATTCAACATCCTAAGGATTAAACTAGGTTAATTCTTGCAGTTAGCAAAATTATTTCCAGGAAAACTCTAATCTTGCTGGTGAGATTACATTCCTCATAGCTTTTCTAGTCCCATACCCAGAGCGGAACATTTTATACAATCACCAGCCCACGGACTGCAATGCACAACAATAATGCTGGAAAACATCAACTGCATGTATTCACATGAATTTCTTTGTGGATTTCAAGATTGGGTCAACGCTGCTCAGCAACATGAAAGGTCTGCCTCTATACAGTCTGCCTCCAATATATTGCACTGCCTTCTGCTGTAAAATTTGGACTAAATCTGCTGTTTGGTATTTATTTTTTAATTTTTCTGTTATAATAAGATACTGTTCAGTATGACTTTAAGTAAACTCTAAATGAATCAAAGTACTTTTTTGAAAAAAAGTACTGAAAAAAGTTCTCAGCTTTTAAAATAAAATGATTTTAAATGGAATTGGTAATCTGAAATACTGTGATAAAGGGTGCTTGAAAAAATACCCACCAAATTCAGCACTATCAAAATTTGATAATTCCAGTTTCATGAGCACGCTACGCGGTTCCCACAGGGAGGTCATAGCAGACAGACTGTCTGACAGCCGGTTCCCGCATCCCTGCTGGTTGCATGAAACAAAGAGGATGCAGAGATGCAGCTTAACAGCTGATCCTCAACAGTGACAGTCATCAAATTAATTTATTCCCTTCTGCAGTTTTTTACACCAGAAGAGAACAGAGTGTTCCTGGTAATCCTGCTTGACATTCCTGAAGGATTACAACAACATTTGCCTTATCACCTACTGTTCTCTACCGTGTATGGAGGTGCCACACCATATCAAAGTAAACAGAAAGAATAACAATGTTAGTCAACTTTATTCATAATTTCAAATAATACACCTAATTACTCAGTTTATTTTCAATGTTTACTCACCAAGGATTGTAGGTATGGTTTGTGGTGAAACACTACTTTCTGCCTTTTATATGTAGTGTCCCAGGCTACCACAGAATGAAAGCATAGCCAGTATTTCCCTTTGCTCTCCTGCTAAGAAGATCTTGGACACAGACTGCAGTTGTCCCCAGTTATGTCAGAAATGAGCCTGGTTCAGAGTTTCTCAAAATACTCATAAGACCTACAGCTAGTTTAGAGATAGCAACCTGCATTGCTAAAGGTGTGGATCCCTTAATGAAAAATGTGAACTCAGGTTCTCAAAACAAAGTAATGTATTACGAGTTTCTTTGACAAGCAGTAAGATTTTCACTCTGCATAAAAACCATATTTGCAAGAAAATTCATGTCACACTTCTCCAAGGTAACTAAACAGCTTCAGGGTTGATATATCTTCTATTCAAACCAAAACTGCTAAAGTGAAATCACTCAAGGCAATCCCTGAATTTTTAGTGCAATTCCACTGTTGCATTTACTTGACCTTCCTTATGTTTGACTGCCACAGTCATGAAGGCAGCAAGGCATAGTCCCTTAACAGCATCAGTGGGAACTTCACTTAAAAGGAATTGTGAGGCATTCTGGAACAAGCAGATGGAGAGCATATATTTTTCATGAGTTTTCATACCGATAAATTCAACCTACCAAAAGGCTGAACATCTAAGATGTGAAGGAGAAGTGAAATGAGAGAGTAAGGGCTCAACATTGACAATGAAATTGAGAATGAGCATGCAGCCAAGACCTGCAACTTAAAAGCAAGCAAATAATTATTAAAAAGATTGTTAACATGAAGCCTAACTGAGTATTTGAGACAGAGAGAATTTTTGTGTGAGAGGTTGCAAATATAATTCTGAAAGTCAGCAAGTTCTTGACCGTCAAAGACAGTAATTTGGCTTCTTCCCGTTTACATCTTTCTGATATGACCTCTGATTTGCACTTACTATTGTCATCATGCTTTACAGAATCTCCTTTTCTAATGTGCATTTTTTTAAAAGAAGATCTGAGGAGTTAGGCCAAAGGACTTAGAAGAATTCATATTATAACACCAAGGAG